>NC_083519.1:5775075-6078106 GCF_032362555.1 Amyelois transitella | reverse complement strand
AATATGTATCAGTATAAATTGATGCACTGAGCATCTCATTAACAAGGGCGTTGTAGAGCTTTAACGGTGTTAGGATTTATCCATTGCTTAATCCTTGCATAAGTTCATATATACTGCACATAGTTCATATACTGATTCTGGTTTGGGATTGGAAAATCCAAAAATAAGAGAATAGGATTTTTAAGTTTATTCAAATATTTCTGTATACGTTTCCATATTTACCCAACTTGAGAAAATAAAAACAGATTTTAATACCAGTCAGTGTTAGCGCATTGTCGCTAGTGTATTGTCTTAGAATAATAACAGCTTTGAGAACGAACACTAGCATCTAACTAAGATTAGCTGAGAAAGATCGCTGTGCCGTCAAACTTTGATAGATGGATAACTCCTCGACACTACCTACTTACCTTATCCATTATCAGATGGCTTTGTGTGATAAAACAGATTCTTCTGACTAAACATTAGATTGACATGGCTTGCTCATTGACAGAGACATATTAGTTTCGAGATTCACGTAGGACTTTCAAGTAGTACAACAACAAATTTGCTGATTAAGATAACGGACAGATATACTTTAAAGACGATTGATCGATTGTGTGCTAAAGATACAAGGAAAACAAATTAATCCTTAGTTTTGTTGACTGGACTTGCTCACAAACAGTATCAAAAGTCAAGAGAAAGAAAAAGTATAAGAAAAACGCAGACGAGTCTACCGTACAATCTGTTTCACTTTAGGCCGTCTTAATAATTACAAGTGGCCATTCCTTCCAATTAAGAAAGTCCCGGGCGATAAATTGCGAAGGCCGTCGCACGTCGCCCGCCGCTCTGCGACTGTTGTTATACGCGCGTAAACACGAACAGCTAGGGCTGCCGCGCCAAGAAAAAAAGTTCATTACAGTTCTGTTTCAATGGTTTCATAAATTGCTCTAGCTCTGCCCACCTTGATTAATAAACTCTTATTTACACGCACCGCTGCTGCCTTAATTAAAGGAGCGCACCTTTAAATACGCAACAGCCCAGGCATATCGCAGAACGAACGTAAATTTATTCTAACCGGAGTTTTTTTCGGCATCTATTAAATAAAGAAGTCGAGGAGAATGCTAAACAAGGTTGAGCGGCCCTCGCCCTGCGAGTTTTCCACTTGAAGTGGTGAGCGGGTGGCGGGGCGGCGTGCGGAGCTGGGGTCACGGGGGTGTTATTCAGAGTGGCTTAGATAAGGTAAGGAGGATGAAGAGGCGAGATGCGCGGCGTAATGAACCGGCTCCGACCAGTTTTTGTGTGGTTCGGGCGTCTAAATTGAATATTAGGCGCGATTTGAGAGCGAATGAGCGGCGGTAGAAATAAATCCGCGGTTATTATGTTACCCAAATGAGATTGTGGAAAGGCTCGCCCTGTTAGGCTTAGGGTCGCTGCTCATAATTTCGCTTCGGTGTAAATTGGCTGTCGTAAACTTGGTTATGTTCTGTAGATATTTAAAAGATATTCTATGAAGTTCAAAAATATTACAAAGCGAATGTTTGTATTAAACGATTCTTATAATTTTGTTGAGCGTGCATTCGTAGTTATACAATCAACCAGCTGCAGCGTAAGTTCCTCCATTGTTAAAATAAACAACAGCTCGATGTATCGGAAAATCAAATAGGTAGCGTGCGATGTTTGCAAATAAACAAAGAGTGGGCTGCATTTGCAATACAACAGTGTAGCACCTCCGTGATTCGCAGTAAAAACATTCGCTGGACAAACGGCGAGGCACGACCTGAAACCTGACGTGGAGTTTCGTAGCAAAGACGCGCTCGGTTTATGTAAACTTTATTACTGCTTGCACTCGTGCCCCCCGCCTCCCCAGCTCTCGTCGCCTCAAAATTGTAAGGCGCGTCCGTGCATTACTCAGCTCGCCGCATGTTTGCACAGATCGACAGCGGCGTGAGTAGACTGCTAACACCGCCACCGCGATCGGGGTCACACTGCAAGATAAACTCTTCACGTACCCTCCTCAACTTATAAACTTGCTTACCTCACCTAACTCCGCTAACAAGTTTCGTTAAAGTAAGCTATAATGCTCTATTATAAAAATTTCTCTTGAATTTCCCAATGAGTTCGTGAATATTTTAACAACGCATCTCACACTCATGAATTTTAAATAAAAGATATGAAATATACCGAACCGTAGATTTGGAAAGAAATCGTTTACATTCTACCGATATACATAGAATTTCTAAGTTATCTTTACATTATTTTTCCAAAAAAAAAAAACATCAATATTAACTTCAAACAGCGAACAAGTACGAGTATACCAAAATGTCAGAGAGAAGTAGGTTAGTGCAACAAAGACAAGTTATAAAGTAGGGGGTGCGGTATCGATTCGCATGCATTTCGCTCGCAGAGGCGGCACATCTGTGCGGTGTGGCTGCGTTCAGGCGAGCACAACAACCAGGGTGGCGCGCGGAGCCACCCTTGGCGGAGTAGCACGATAGCCGACATTCGCAACACCTAGCGACGCACTCGCGAAATACTCATGGGTGGCTCTTTGTAATATTTCTGAATATTTTTTAACTTAATATGTTATTATTAATTACTTATTTTTACTAGTAGGTATGTGTTAATATTTCTATTGCGTTAAAATGTAGTTTTATATCATTTTGTTCATTTTTTAAATTGGTATCCAGCGACCGTCAGAGGAGGGTCAGAACCGGATCATGTTTGTATTAAAATATTTCCCAAAATATTCCCGCGATCAATATTTATATTGATTTTTAACTACCTTAATGTAGGTACTGTACCTTTAATGCAGGTTTTTATTCAACTTACCAAAATAAAACTTCTTTGCGCATACTTAAAAAAATAATAATACAGATCTTCTTATAAGTTCGTAGAGAAACCATCTTTATTTATGGATAAATAAGGATACCGCCGCTTATACGCAAGTGTAGTGCATTGTACATACACAATGCGCTACATGCACAATCAAAAATTATTACAAATTGAAAATTCATATAAATCGGTGTCAACCCTGCCTGTGCAAGGGTGTGCCTCTTGCCACCCACTTGTTCCTGGGCCGTGTTATGAAATCAACGTGTTCGAGCGCAACACTCGCTCGCTCCCAAATGGAAAACGCAGTGTGACGCTTGTCGAGGAATTTTTCAAAGCGAATATTTTCCTCATTTCTAAACAAACTAAGTGAAATTGGAAAAAGTTACTCGGTACTCACATGCCTTTCCTCTGCTGAACTGATACCTGCAAAAGGTAAATGTTACGTTAGAAATATTTCTGTAAATTGATTTGTTCTTCAGCAATAAGTACATAACAATTTGCAGACTGCTGTTTTGGTATAATGATGCAAGGTGGTGTCAACAACATATCTTGGATGTTTCTCTTATCATGTCGAAACTTTACATATAAAATCCTGAACGTCGCAATACCGTGTCCCATAAAAAAGAAGGCATAGAAGTTAAACTTTGTCAACCCGAAATTACAACCAAAAGTAATTATGTCTGTTTAAGTCTGTATTAAAATGTTACTGGAGGTTTCAATTATATTTTTTGTGAATACTCCAAAGTGTCTTTATTTTCCACGTGCGTGTTGCGTAATTTTTTTTTTGTGAAATTTCGATAGTTTTTGTGTGTAGAAGGTTTTTATTTTTAATTATCTGACATATGCTTGTTCAAAATTTTAAGGCCTTAACATGAGCACGTCTGCGCTCTCTTTATTAATGCCCTAAGCTTGGGCGGTCGGGTGTAAAGTGCTCTATGAATATTGCAGAGCCTGTCGCCGTCACGCGTACACAGAGCCGAATAACTTCCCAACATACGTATCTACTTACAGTAGGTTTCAACAAACATATTTATATACTTAAGCCGTTGATAAATTTGGATGAAGGGAAAAAATTATGCAAAGAGGCATCGTTTTATGTTTGTATGTAAGCTAGACATAAAGATAAATCGGTTTCTTATATGAAATCGAAGAAGGAATGCTTAAATATTAAAAGTAGGTATACTTGAACTGATTAATAATGTTTTTGCAATTTTCAAGTAGTTATCGTTCATGGTTCATGGGTAACATAACATATTTGGAAGAAACGAAGTACCTACCTCTCGTAAAAATTGTTTATTTAACATTTGTAAAAAATTTAATTTATGCGCATCAAACCAAAACTATCCTTACAGTGAGTACTAACACAAAGGTCTATGCACCGCATGATCCTAACCAAATACGTTCATGCAGATAATTGTTAGAACGGTTGAGGCTGCAAATTGGGTGGTGGGCGATCGTGTGACAGTCCCGACCGGAGCACTTAGGGCGGCATGCCGGAATTAGCTCCGTCGCCCGTCGCCCGTAGTCGTCAGACGCATCAATCAAAGCCATACGAGGCTTTATATACCGACGGACATGATGCCGCACAACGTATGCGTCGAATGATCGAGATCTTGTCTATTTAATAGAACGAAAGCTCGAATCTTGTTGTACGGTTGAATAAGGGTTACTATGGTTTGTACTACTCTTTAAAGGAAAACCAACGTGTAGACGGGATGATTGTTTATTTGCAACTGATTCACATAATGACAGCTCCTATCAATTGGACAATGCATTTGAACATCGAACATTCCGCCCGCCAAAGGGCTGTTACAGGCCTTTAAATAACAAAAATAATGAAAGAACATGTTATTCTTAGAATGAACATTTGCATTAAGTACCTAACAGCTATAATAAACTTTAAACAAAAAGCATATAAAACTAAATATTAATTATTTAACTTTCTTATAACAATTTATAAGTAAAACCTACATGCCATATACTAAATAATGAAATTAACTTAGCCCTTTCGTTAAATGAAACTAAATATGAAAATAATTCTATGAAATAAACAAAGTTCATTATTCACTATCAATAGGCAATAGACATAACTTGGTGATAGGTCTTTTCACAATTTTATCACCGCTTTTAACACTGTAAACCCTGGTTATACCGTCAGTTCCGGGATGTTTCTCCGTTACTCGTCCAAGTAGCCATTTACCAGGAGGCAGCCCATCAGTTTTGATGAGAACTATTTGACCGATTTTAAACTCGTCTACCTTTCTTAACCATTTGGGTCTTTGTTGAAGTCGAGACAAATACTCATCTTGCCATCTGGTCCAAAACTCATTAAGTAATTTCTGCGTATAACGCCATCTGGATAAATGACTCATAGAAGAGAAATTTTTCTGGCGAGACGGTACTACTATAGGGGCCTCACCAATCAAGAAATGTCCAGGGGTAAGAATTTCAAAACTATCTGGATTTGTATCATCAACTGGGCACAGTGGTCTCGAATTTAAACAAGCCTCCACCTGACATAAAATTGTACTCAGTTCTTCGAAAGTCAGGTGGGTATTAAGTATCCTTTTCAGGTGATATTTCAGAGACTTGACGCCTGCTTCCCAAAGTCCGCCAAAGGTGGGACTATGCGCCGGGATGAAGTGCCACTGAGTGCCGTCCAATGCAAGTTTTTCTGAAATTTCTCCTTCAAACTCTAATTTAGCTTCTTTCCATTCCAGTGCTAATTCTTTGTTGGCGCCGATGAAATTACGTCCCTGATCACTCCACAGGTTGGTACATTTGCCTCTTCTTGCTACAAATCTCTTAAAAGCTCCTATAAAGGCTTCTGATGTTAAATCACCTACAAGTTCTAGGTGAATAGCTTTCGTAGCCATGCATATAAAAATTGAAATGTAACTCTTGCTGGTTTTTGCACCTCGACCTTTTGACATTAGTACCTGATAAGGACCGGCAAAATCAACGCCACTATTACAGAAGGGTCTAGCTGGAGTCACACGTTCTTTCGGTAGATCACCCATGAGTTGTGTTCTAGTAGCAGCACTCTGTTTGGCACAAATTAAACATCGATGAATGCAGGATTTTACTGTTCTTTTAGCATTGATAATCCAGTACCTTTCCCTCAGAAATGTCAACATTAATTGAATTCCGCCGTGTAATGTCTTTACATGAGCATCTGCCACAAGAAGTAATGTTAAAGGATTCTTTGCACTTAATATTATAGGGTTCTTCTTCGAGTTATTCAAATTAGCATGGCGAATCCTACCGCCCACCCTGAGAATATTATTTGCGTCAATGAAAGGATGTAAGGATTTAAGATTGCTTCTCCTTTTAACCCTGCCTCTTTTCCTTAGATCAACCATTTCTTCTTCAAAATCCTTTTTCTGTACAATTCTTATGCACACATCGAGTGCGCTTTCCAACTCTTCCGTTGTTATAGGTACATCTAAAGTTTTAACTCCATAACTTTTATATTTCAGAAATCTTTTGCAATAAGTTATTGTTTTTAACAGTTCTTTCAACGTGTCAAAATCTTCAAATTTGGTAAGTAAAAATTCTTTATTATCTTTATCATCTTCTATATAATTATCTTGTACTTTAGTATTTACTAATATATCTCTTCTTATCTCTAATTCTGTTATTAAGTTGTTCATTTTCTTCACAGGTAGCTCTTCATTCTTCAGCCAGTTTGGTCCCTGCCACCACAATAGATTGTTTTGTAAATCAGGTAGTAATAAACCTCTAGAAGCCAGGTCAGCGGGATTCTCATCAGTTCGGACATGATACCATTTGTTTCCAATGTTGTCTAAAATTGTAATCACTCTATTTCTGACGAAAGTTTGCCATCG
The DNA here is from genome assembly GCF_032362555.1 of Amyelois transitella. Classification (NCBI taxonomy): domain Eukaryota; kingdom Metazoa; phylum Arthropoda; class Insecta; order Lepidoptera; family Pyralidae; genus Amyelois; species Amyelois transitella. Next base: position 6,071,447 of record NC_083519.1, on the reverse strand, counting down.
AATCGGATCTCCTTCCAACCATGCTAAAACTATCGTGGAGTCAGTCCATGCAAAAAACTGATCTTTAGGAATTCGAGCAGCTTCACTAATTTGTTTCAGCAATTGCGATAAAAGAACTGCACCACGCAACTCCAGCCTCGGTAAAGATACTGGCTTAACTGGCGCAACTCTTGTTCGAGCAGCGATGAGGCTTATCTTAAAATTTCCATCATTAGTTCGGGCTCTAAGGTAAGCAACTGCTCCATAAGCTTTATTAGACGCATCGCAATACCCATGCACAGTGACTTCATTTAAATTGTCTTGAGTAGTGTTCATCCATCTCTTTAATTTTATTTGTTTTAGGTGTTCATAACTATTTCTTATATTAATCCATTCCTCTTTTGTTTCAGAATCGAGATCATCATCCCAGCCGACTCCTTTTAACCATAACTTTTGTATTAATATTTTTGCAGGAAGCAATGCAGGGGCCAGCCAACCGAGCGGATCGAAAAGGTGTTGGATCTCTGCTAATATAGATCTTTTATTTATGACTTTTTCTAAATAAGGCAACTGAAAATGATACTGAAACACGTCTTCCCCCATATTCCAGGAAACTCCAAGTGCTTTAGTCATCCCATCTAACTTGATATCTAGTTTTACTTTTATACTTCTGTTAGACGGCTTAATCTGTTTAAGAAATTCTGAGCTATTAGATGTCCATTTTTGTAGATTCATACCTCCTCTTTTAAGAATTTCAGCTATATTCATCGCTGTGTCTAAAGCTTCAGATACAGTATCTGATCCAGACATTAGGTCATCCATATAAAAGTCTTCGTGGATCGTTTTTGCTGCCACTGGATGTTCCTTGCCTTCATCTTTTGCGATTTGTTGGAGCGTCTTCACCGCCAAGTAAGGAGCACAAGCTGTGCCGAAAGTAATTCTTAAAAGGCGATAGTCTTTTATTGTTCCAGTGGAGTCTCGCCAGAGGATGCGTTGAAAGTCTGCGTCTTCTTTTGTTACTAAAATTTGCCTATACATCATTTGGACATCTGCCGTAAAACAAACTCGTTTCATTCTCCACCTTATAATAAGCGATCTCATATCTTCCTGTATTTGTGGTCCAACCATCAGTTCATCGTTAAGAGATACGTGATTTGAACCTTTTGATGATGCATCAAACACTATACGGACCTTAGACGTATCCCTATCTAGTTTTATCACTGCGTGGTGAGGAAGATATACTGCTGGATTGTTCTTTTCATTTTCCGGAACTTCTTCTAGATGATTTAATGTTTTATATTCTTCAAATACTTTTGTGTATTCTTCCTTCAATAATTTGTCCTTCCTAAATCTTCTTTCTATTTGTTCTAATCTTCTAATAGCTATCTCTCTAGTGTTTCCGTTTCGACATTGAGGATTATCAGTCTTAAATGGTAATTTTACCACGTATCTCCCTTCTTCTTGTCTACTATATGTTTCTTCAAATAGACGTTCACATCTCTCTTCCTCCTTTGTATATTTCTTCTTTGTGTCAGGCTCTATTTCCCAAAAGCTCTTCAGCATGTTGTCTATGTCTAGCTGATGATGCATGACAATTATTTCTTCAGAGGAAGATGTGTCTTGTATTGCTCCAAATAAGATCCAACCAAGGTGTGTGTTTTGAGCGCATGGTGAACCTAGGGGACCTTTGATTAATTCATTCTTCAAAATTTGGGAACAAACTTCAACACCAAGAAGAAGGTCGATTCTTCCTACTTCATTAAAATTGGGATCAGCTAAGGTGAGTCCTCGTAAATGTGTCCAATTGTTTGATGGTATCTTAATAGTCTTTGTTGGCAGGTGTGTGGTCAATTGTGTGGCCATAACATAGGCTTTCATACCGAGCTTGAACGTATCATCATGATTGAATAAAAGTTCCAGCTGTACCACGTGCTTAACTGTAGTCTTGGTTGAACCCACACCTGTGATGTTTCCCTTAGCCGATTTTCTCTTTACTTTTAATGTTTGAGTTGCTCTTTCGCTAATGAAATTAGCTTGGGATCCCGGATCTACTAACGCGCGCAATATTGTTACGTATCCTTTCTCATCTCTTACAGGGACCAATGCGGTAGCGAGCAAAGCTGTAGACTTCTTCGCTGTGAAATGAGTTGCTATTGCGTCGTTTGTTTCTTCGTCTTCCTGTTGTTCATCTTTTGTGTCATCAAGTTGGCTGTGGTGAGTTTGTACATTGTCTGCAGTTTGGGATTCCCTCTTTTCGTGAAGCAAAGTGTGGTGTTTTCTCTTACAGATACGACAGGTAACTGGCAAACGACATTTCCATGCTGAATGACCTTCAGCTAAACAATTGAAGCATAGGTTTTTGTTTCTTACAAATTCACTTCTTTCCCGCGGCTGCAGTTTACCAAATACCTTGCAGTGACTTAAGGTATGGTCTTCATTACAGTTAATACAGGTCTGGACCGAAGATGTTGCTGCGGCCGTTACGTGAAATGACTTGCCCTTGAATGCTTGAGTCTTCTCTCTTGTGATGGAAGTTATCGGATTGTTTGTGTTAGTAACCAGCTCCAGTGTTCTAAATTTCCCTTCTAGGAATTGTTTCAAGTCACGCCAACTAGGTAATTCATTAGGTTTCAATTTATAAGCGTGTTCTTCCCATGACTTATGACTCTCGAAATCTAATTTTTGCACCACATGATGAATAATAACTGGATCCCACGAAGTAGTAGATATTCCTTCATTTATAAGGCCATTCAAACATTTTTCGGTAGTGTCTAGAAGCATCTTGATTTGAGTTGCAGTCTGACTAGCACATTTCTTTTGTCCAAATAAACGTTTGAGTAAAGAATTCACAACTAGGCGTTTATTCGCGTAACGATTCTTAAGAATTTCTCGTGCTTGATCATAATTAGCTTCAGTCACCTGAATATGCCTTAATAATGCCTCAGCCTCACCAGTGACACTCGCTTTCAAATAGTGTAGTTTTTGCACTTTGCTCAGTGAATTGTCGTTGTCTACAAGCGATGAAAATAAATCGTCGTAATTAGCCCATTCTTCATATTTCCCCGAAAATTTTGGAAGTTCTATTTTTGGTAACTTTGCACAGCTTAAATTCGAGTGCGAGGGATGTTGAGGAGAACTACGCGAAGATTGCGATACCGTTGTCGGCGTTAACTTTTCCAGCATATCTTTCAAATCGCCTTTGATACATAAATAAAGTTCTTCGATTATGTCAAATTCCTCATTGGCTAAATACGGGATTTTATCATGCTTTTCTATGTCCGTTTCTTGAATCAATGATGAATGTGCCTCGAGAAATTTCTCCCAATATTCATGTATGCATTCTATTTTACTCTCTATATATCCTTTTGTGAGTCTTGTTTTAGGACATTTTTTCAGATTTGATTGGGTTTTCTTTAATTGGCTTGCAAGATTTTCTATAACACGTAAATGTTCCATAGTGAGTGAGTGAAAGTTTCGGTTGTCTTAGCGAACTTCTAACTATCCAACAATATATTTCACGTTCTAAGTCCACACATAACTTGATGCGATGAACGGTAATTACATTAATTTTGTTTAATATGTCCATAAATGTAAAACATTTTCCATACGCGTAATTGCAAACTCACTATAAAATGTCACAATGTCAAATTGCAAATGTCTTTATATTTTACCAATAAAGTCTTACGAAATCACAAGGCAATCACTTGATAATATATTATTTCTTTACATTTAAATACGACAAATCACTTGATGTTATTTATTTTATAAAATAGCTTCACTTCGATAGTTCAATTTTTCACGCAGAGCTTCAGTCATTGGTCTATGTATCGATAACATCCGGCCGAATTGCGACCATATGTACGGTTGAATAAGGGTTACTATGGTTTGTACTACTCTTTAAAGGAAAACCAACGTGTAGACGGGATGATTGTTTATTTGCAACTGATTCACATAATGACAGCTCCTATCAATTGGACAATGCATTTGAACATCGAACACTTGTATTAAAAAAATGTATAACTTGGAAGAGATAATAGCAGTGCATTCAGCAAAATGCCATGAAGTCATTTAATTGGTTCTTTTTTTGTACGAGTAGATGTCAGTTAAACTGATTTAAAAATGTCATAATAAGTATTACGTCGAACAAAACATTATACTAAACGTTGAGCCAAAGAATTTTAATAACGATACGTATGTACTTGAATAGAGTACGATCATCGGCAAGATCCGCGTCGATGTCACCTCAAGCTTGCCAATAATTGCTAACCCCTTCCATTACTATGCACGTTCCGTATATATGTAGCACGTAGATACCAGATGTCGTATTAGCAGGCGTACTGCCACAATTAATTTAAATGCAATAGCCTCAATTATTGACCGACTATTCAACCATTCCATCCGCTTATGCATGAATGAACTATGCATATTAGTATAGTTGTAATCGGAATGATGCAACATATCATGCCTATCTGACTAATAAGTTCGTGTCGTGAGTACTTGTCTTTAATTAAATTAATTTATATTTATAACGCGCACATATCGTGATTCGATCGTTGATTAAATTTCAAACTATTAGCTAAAGTGCACACGTGCAATTAGGCACACATTAAAACGCGAAGTTTGTACTGGACCACAGCCGCATACACTCAAGTCACCCGCAAAATTACGTTACTAATTGACTAAAACACGCGACGCTCACACCAGCAAGGAATAATTAATTGAGCGCTGGCAAGGTAGGGTGGAGGGGGCCATCTGCGCGGTAACTCTTACATCAGTACACCGATAATGGCACAAATTAGCCAGGGAAGTGGCAGGCGGCGGAGCAGGGGTCGAGGGTGCGGAACGGGGGGGGGCGCTAAGCCGGAACATCCCGGAGCGCAGATTACCGCTTGCTTTTGTAATTAACCGGAGCGACGGGCGGCTTCCAAATCCATTTCTGTGTTACATTTTCATTTGTGGCGCGCTCGTCGGCTGCGCAGGGATTACTCGCGCTCCGGTGAAAACTGAAAACCCCGCTCCCTATTGTTTGCCAGGAACATAGATTTAACGGCACGAGAAATATAAACTACGAATTTCGATCATCTAGGGCTTTGACAAGGGAATATTTTACCGAATCCAATCCATATCTGTTTACTTATTCTGTCCAAATACGCACGCATAGATAGGCACCAATTCGAAGAAGTGACTTATTCATACTCTCAAAGCAATATCGAGCGCGCCGTAGCCGTCAGCGATCCGAAAACACGCAAACAGTGAGTTCAAAAAGCCTCTCGAAGCTAGTAAATATTGAAACAGAAGTGGGATCGGAGACGTATGCCGGCGGGCGCGGCGTGGGGAGGGAGCGGGAAGGACCGAGGAGGGCTCTAATAGTCTCCAGTGGCGCACAGCAAACAAGACGAACATACAAACACGACAGCTCTTCAAATATTCATCTTATGTATCGAACCGTTATGTCTCACTTGCCAAGATTGCTTTTGCGGGTTTTTGCGGAGGGATTAACGCTATATCTTGCTGCTTTACTTACAACTATTCTTATAAAATTACCTTATAAAATTTTATAAAGCATTTACACTGTCGGAAAAATTTAAGGTGCCCAAGGTCCTAAGACAATAAACTAAATAATAAATGTAAAGTCCATAGAAACTTACCATTTCCTTTGTCGTCTGATCTGTGTAAATCTGGTGGCTTAGCAAGTACTGAAAGGGGATGGTGAGGTACTCCAAGGCCTAGTAGCCCCGCTGGGGGCAAAGCACCTTGGCCGAGGAGTGGAAGGGGCGGCGCGCCGTGTGCTGGTAAATGTGCCGCGTGCATCTGTTGCAGTAACCGCGGAAGGTCTGGCCTTTGTTGCTGAAACAAATTAAATAATCCGTCAGATATCATAATAATATTCCCTAAACTAAAACTTAAAACTTGTGTATTGTCGAACCTTACTAGGTATTTACTAGACAGATAACATCCTACATAATATTATTTCCTATTATAATTCGTCTCAGGGATTGTGCAAATATGTAACCATAATAATTCAGTATATGAGATTGTTTATACGTGCTAAAAGCTCTTAGATTATATAATAGTAAAACCATCTGCAATCGTAAATATATTACGTTAGATAAATAAGCCAAGCCACTATTAAAGTTCGGAGTGTTGACAGTCAAAGTGAATTGATGTGTCACCGCAGAGCTCCGTGCATTTTTAAAACGAAGCTGAGCCAAATTAAAAAGTCCTCCACGGCCCCCTTGCGCCACGATATTTTAAATTTTAAATGAGAGCTTCGCCGGCGGCGACGACTGAGCGAAATTGATTACTCTTTCTCCATTATTCCCCTTTTCCTCTTTTCCTGCGCTTCCCGTTCATATCTCGTCTCATTTAAAGCTATCGTCTGCTCTTGTGGTGGTTTAATATTAGTTTATCTACAAACGCGAACTGAGTAATCATTTTAATATTTTAATTAAATAGTGTTTTATTTCGTTGGACAGACAAACAAACATCCAATATTAAGATTATCTGGCATGGCCATAATTATGTAGAGGATTTTAATAAAAAATGGACCATTTTTCTCAAGTTGAAATACGCCTAATTCCGGAAGGAAAGAAACTAAATTCCGCCTTTAACTCTTTATCAGAAATGCCTTTAAACAATAATAATGCCGCTCGCAGTGAAGTTTTTCAAGGCTGTATTTTATAAATACGTAACGCTACGATCCTATTCACCTCACTCACTTGATTCACACTCGTAATTATGACCGCTACACTACTCCCGCAAGTTGATCGCCCTCGCCTTCACTCGTCACTTGCGCTGCCGTTACGCCAAGCTTTTTCCGCTCGGCCGAGCACGTTCTTTTTTTTAGCCGCCGAAAATTAATTGGATTTTCGCCGAGGGTGGAACATATTTTTTATTGGCCGCTCACAGCTGTGATTTATTGTGTGTCAAAAGGTGGCGAGCGCCACTTAGCTGGGAGTGCTTTTTTACAAGGGGGATTTTATAATTCGAATTCTAGAGCTTTCACTTAAGTAATTAAACTAAATATCTTAATGAGAAATAGTAGGAATGACAATAAATTCTGTAAATTAATTAAAAAATCTGTAAATATGATATTAAAAAAAAAGACAAATTTAATTAATTTCAGTTCTGCTTATATTAGTTTATCAAGTAAGTATGCTGGAGAAATAATATCTAAAAATTACTTTTTAAGTAAAATATTTTATAATGAAATGTGTTAACAACTCTATAAACTCAACTAATTCGTATTCCTAGCGTAAATACGTGTATAATTCAGGATATCTAAGTTGACCCACAAGTTATTTAATCTAAGTGAGCCTGTGAAGCTAGCGTGCCGCCACCGCGCCGGTGTCAGCTCGTTATTCTGCGGCGGATCCCAATGCCACAGCTATCGTTATCGAGAGCTCCCGTCTCACCCTGAACCCATTCCACTTCACCCCGCAATACTCCCGCTTCACCCCACTCGCCTGTTATGAATGACAATAACGCGCGATACCTCACGGCATTTTTTCCACAGCATATTTAGACGTGATTAAACACACCCGATAGGCCCCTCGGATTAAAACTCACTCCCCTAACGACTTTTCCATCCATTTACTTATCTCTCCGCGAACTTTGCTGTTTGTATTGTCAACCAAATTAAAGTTTGATTAAGTTTCCTTTGAGACAACAAAGAGCCTTTATCAAGATTATTTTTTGATAGGTATGTTTTTAGCTTAAATAACGCCTAAGCAGTTTATTGCTCCGGGTGTTTACAAATTAAAATTTGTTAAACCAAGAAGTACCTACTTTTGACGAAATGCTTTGGGTTAAATAAAAATATCTTCTTTGTTGTGTTGATTTGTATTAGCTTCGGCGAATTGTTTTTTATTCTTTTCTTCAGAAATATTCAAGAAATTTGTTCTTCCCACCAACCCTTAAAATCTCAGTAGCATTTTCTACAAAATATTAGCAGACTAGCGCTGTCTCCGAAGCCTTTGTTGTGAGAAAAATGCGCTGCCGAGTGTGGGTGCGGGTTTTCACGGCACATTTAGCACTGTCTATACGCCGCAGGGATTCCTATACATTCACAAATGGAGCATACGCACGCACTCATGTAAAAGTAAACACATTTCTTAAACAATTTTGTTTAAATTTTACTTTAAAAAATAAAATAAAAAAGCAATAAAAAAAAACATTGCAAACGTTTTGTTAAATGATGCATAAACGAGAATGGTAGCGGTTGCCGGTCAGTGGCACAAAACGGTGTCAACACAAACAACGTTTAAAAAGTATTAAAATAAATGAGCAGTTTAATTACAGATTACAATAATGAGCAGGTATCATTGGCATTTACATTTTAATTGGTTAACCGATTAGAGCAAATATTGGAGGCGTAATCAACAGGCATTAAGTTACAATTAGTTACGTTTAAATAGAGCCACGGAGAGGAGGAAAGTTTCCACTGTAACACACTTAAATAATTAAGAACAGTTAGTTGGCGGTTAGAGACGCATTAAAGTGCTATTACAGCGATTGGCTCACTGCCTCGGAAACAGATTTTGTTACATACATAATATGTATTAGTAATTGATTGACTATTGGAGTTATCAATTTTATGTCTTGATAATACTTCTTAGCACTGTATTTTTTTTTACAAGTTGCTAAGTGGTTACTAAGTGACATCTTTATAAATACATTACAGGTGAATGAATATAAATGCACTTATGTTGCGCGGAATACCTTTCGACTGGTTGGGCATTTAAACGCTATCTAATATTTTTTATTAAATAATAGATCACAGAACGAAGAACACGCCGTTTCATTTCCTCTTTTTGGTTATGGAGAAGGCCTTCGACTGTGTTTCTCGACCGAAAATCTGATGGGCACTGAGGTCTAAAGGGGTTCCAGAAGTGTATAAGCGATAGGATACATGAGCAGCCCCCATGGCTGCTCATGTATGCTGTTGATATTGCACTGGCGGATTCGGACAGGGGGACACTGGTGCAACGGGCTAACGCGTGGAAGGAATCACTCGAGAACGGTGGTCTAAAGCTAAATGTGGTGAAGACGGGAGTATATGGCCTGTAATAATAGGCGATCACCTGGTCGAGCGACTGGATCACCTTAAATGCTTGGGATCTGTACTCCATGCGTTCGGGGACATGAATTGCCACGTCAAGGCTCACATTACAGAGGCCTGGGCAACGTGGCGTAAGATGGCGGGTGTCGCCTGTGACCCCAAAAAGCCAATTAGGCTGAAAGGGCAGGTCTATAAATCCATCATTAGGCCTGTTCTGCATAACATGCTGTGCTGGATGTGTGGAGTATCACACAAGGTCCGCGTGAAGAACTGCCATATCAAGAGCCGCCTATGCTGGTACGGCAATGTCTTTCGGTAACAGCAGACAACTTGGGGAACAGATAGATGTCTGACCATACCGCTACCGTCGGGGCCGAACGGGCGGGGTAGAAGAGGCACGCCGAAAAGTTTAAGGCTGGACGTCGCAAAAGATGATAAACGAGCAAATGAACTGAAATCCGTGGACGCCGAAAACCGGACCAAGTGGAGATAGAAGTCGGAGAGCAGACCCCGGACCATGAAACACATCTGTGGAGGGTGCAACCGGGAACATGCAGAGATGAGAGATAAGAGATCAGCCTGATGAAGCCAAGTTTAATTGCATTGCCCTTAATTACATCTGTAATTTCCTAAACCGACCCAATTATTAAATTAAGATTTATTGTACAAAGAAATCCTAGTAATGAACCAGGTAATCATAAAACTGGTTAAACATAATAATATCTACTGATAATCACATAATATTTGCAGGAAGCCGTGATTGTTATTTGTTTCGAAATGTTTACATGTAATGGAACGTCAAAAGTTTGCCAATACGTATCGCTGTAGATTGGTTTCGCAAAATTAACTAACCAATGATTATTATTTTACTAGCGCAGTTTCCGCGCAATATGTTAACGACTTGTTTGCGGTAGGTTTTATAAAGTTGAAAATAAACGCAGTCCGCTTTTGAGATACTTTGTATAATGGATGTGTTGGCAAATTGTATTGGCTTTTACGACTAAGCTAAAAGGCTATAGGTACTTATTTTTAAAAGCCACGAGTTTGTTGCAATATTATATGAACATAATTATTAAAAATACTATATAAGTTATTTAGTTTCAAACATACATAAGTTATATACATCTTTTGTATTAATACTTAGTGCGAATTATAGTACTTACTTATTAACATAAAATAAATACTTAGGTATATGCATATTAATTGAAATATGTATATATGAAGCTTTATTTCCGTGAAAGAGAAAATTAATGCATTAGCCCAATATTTAGAAGGACCACTGAAGCAAGTTGCAAGTTCATAATATTTATCTGTGATCACATATGTGGAGCTATTTAAAAAGGCATCTGTCTTCTCTCTCTCACACTGTCTTTATGGTTAACCTTTTTTTTTCGGGACATATCCACAAATTACACAACATTAATGAAAAGTCTCTAAAGACCTATAGTATAGATAAAGCGGCTAATCCTGGGACCTTGACTGCTTGGACTGTGTGTTGAGTAGCTCAGCTTATTTAGCAGAAGCACAATCAAGACCAATTTTCAGAACAATTTCAGAAAAGTGCCGTGTGGTTCCCGGCACCATTACAAAAGAATAGGACCACTCCATCTCTTTCCCACGGATGTCGTAAGAGCCGACTAAGGGATAGACTTGGGATTCCTCTTTAATGTAAATCCCTGCCAATCTAAGGTCTGCCGCGCCGATGGATGCATGGCTAGGGGCGAGCCTAGTCTCGAGCGTGCCACTTCCGCCATGGGGTTGGGCGACCCCCAGGTAATGGCTAGCCTTACCCTGGCATGCGGGGCTCTGCTGGGGCGGACAAAATTTTTCCCTAGCGTCTCGTGGGAATCGCATGGATGCAAATTTTTTGAAAGAGCACCTAGATGGCGGCGATGGTGTCCGCACCCCATCACGTCTCGTTCCCGGCGGGAGCGGTATGCGGTCTGCTGAAAGCCGCTTTGCGACGATGAATGTAAGAGGAGGAATGAAGGATAAGATTGAGGAAGTATGCCAGATGATGGATGAAAGACGTTTGGATGTGTTGTGCGTGAATGAAACGAAGCGGAAAGGATGCGACGCGACGCAGCACGGCCCTTACACGGCGTATTGGTCTGGAATTTCCAGTACCAGCCGAGGCTGTCAAGGGGTCGGTCTAATTCTTTCTGCACGAATGGCTGAGTGCGTGAATGAGTATGAGTGTGTCAGCCCTCGTCTTCTATGGATTAGGCTGAAAGTTGGAATCACTCGGATCTTCGTTCTAGGTGTTTATGCACCTTGGGATGTGGGTTCGAGGGGTACAACATCAGCAAAAAGCGAAAACGAGGAGTTCTGGAATAGTGTAAGAGAAGTATTGAAAGTTACCAAGCCAAATGAGAAGATTATTATGTTAGGTGATTTTAATGGATGGGTGGGTGTAAAGCGTGATGGATATGAAAAGGTGCTTGGTGCGTTTGGTGACGAAAAGGTGAATGATAATGGAAGAAGTGTATTAGAAATTTGTCTAGAGTGGGATCTTTTTGTGTCGAACTCAATGTTTCAACATAAAGAGATCCACACCTACACAAGAGTGGAAGGTATTTTAAAAAGTATGATAGACTTTGTGATTGTAGATGAAAGATTGAAGAACAAAGTGCTGGATACCCGTGCATATCGCGGTGCTGGCATTGACTCGGACCATTTACTGGTGATATCCCGGATAAGGGGTATCTTCAATCGCTCGCGGCACAGGGTAAGGGAGCAAACCAGCGTTTTGGAAAGAGTAAAAGTAGAAAATTTGCAAGATATGGATGTAGGTAAGAAGTATATTAATAGACTGAAGGATGAATTTGAAGATTTAGAGGAAATGAGCGATATTGAAGATGGATGGAAGGAATTTAAAGAAAGAATTGTGAAAGTAGCTGTTGAAGTGTGTGGTGTAAGTAGAAGAAGGAAAGGAAAAAATCACAAAAATGCGTGGATGAGTAAAGATGTGCAAGAACTTGTGCGATTAAAGAAGAAAGCATGGCTGGATTTGTTAGCAGCAAAAGCTAACTTAAGAATGCAAGAGGTTATAGATGAAGATGTGAATGAAGCACGTAAGGAATATAAGAAAATGAAAGATTTGGTTAAGAAAGCTGTGATTAGAAAGAAAGAAGAGTATAAAGAGGATTTTGATAAAAGGCTATCAGAAGACTTTCAGTCAAATCTGAAAGTATTCTGGAAATCCGTAAGGTCAGCCCGAGGAAATACTATAACCAGAGAGCTGACTAGGATCAGATGCCAGGATGGTAGCGTTGTGAAAGGAGAAGAATGTGTACTAAAGATATGGAAGGACTATTTTGAAAGTTTATTTGAAAAAAAGGAAGGAAATAAGAAAGATTTCTGCTATAGCGAAGAAAAAGAGAATGAGATGGAAGGCGAAATTGAAATGTTCGAAATTGTGGAAGCACTTAAGAGTATGAAAGCGGGAAAGGCTGCTGGGTGTGATAGAGTGTCGGTCGAGATGCTTAAAGCAGGAAAAGGCGTAGTAGCTAGTCAGTTGTACTGCCTTTTCAATTTGTGTTGGAGAAGCGGCCGAGTACCAAAAGATTGGTGTAAGGCTGTTATCGTGCCACTTTACAAAGGAAAAGGGTCACAGCTGGACTGCAAAAATTATCGTGGTATAAGCCTGCTTAGCGTCGTCGGCAAATTGTATGCTAAGGTATTGATTAATAGAGTCAGGAATGAAACTGATGACAAAATATGGGATGCTCAAGCGGGATTTCGAAAGGGAATGGGATGTACTGATCAGGTCTTTTCCTTGCGGTGCATAGCCGAAAAGTTTTTGGCCAAGAGTCAAAAAGTCTATTGCACATTCGTAGATCTGGAAAAGGCCTATGACAGAGTTGAGAGGAATGAATTGTGGTCAGCACTTTCTATGCATGGGGTGAGCAGTCTCTTAATACGAGCACTGAAATCCTTATATGAGGATTCGAGTGCTTGTGTCAGGATAAACGGAGCGCACACTGAGTGGTTTAAGATTGAGAAAGGCGTTAGGCAAGGATGTGTTGCGTCACCGTGGCTGTTCAACCTATTTATGGATAGCTGTTTGACAGATTTGAAAGAGTCTAAAAGTGGATTAAGGATGAATGAGTTACTCGTCAAATGTCTGCTCTATGCCGACGATCAGGTTATACTGGCGTCATCAGCGGAGGAGTTACAGGAGATGGTAAACTGTATGCATGAAGCTTTAAAAGAGAAAGGAATGAAAGTGAACGTAAGTAAAACTAAAACACTGGTTTTTGAAATGGAGAAAGAAATGACAGCATGTAATATTTTGATTGGAGGAGAAAAAGTGGAGCAAGTGAAAGAGTTCGTATATCTAGGATCAAAGTTTACATCAGATGGCAAGTATGATAGTGATATTGAAAGGAGAGTGAACGCGGGGAACATGGTGAATGGAGCTTTGCATGCCTTTATGAGCAGTCAGAAACTATCCAAAAAGGCTCGACTGGCTGTGCACAGGGGCGTGTTGGTCCCGACATTAATGTATGGGAGTGAAAGTTGGGTATGGCAAAAGAAGCATGAAAGCAGAATAAATGCAGTGGAAATGAGAGCGTTAAGGAGTGTGATGGGTGTGAAATTGAGTGACAGGATAAGGAACAGCGTGATAAGGGAATGTTGTGATGTGAAAGAAGATGTAGTTACAGGAATAGAAAAGGGTATGTTAAGATGGTTCGGTCATGTGGAGAGGATGAATGAAAGCAGGTTGACTAAGCAGATATACAAGGAGAGTGTGGAGGGAAAGGTCGGAGTGGGAAGACCTAGACGAACGTATCTTGATCAAATTAAGGACGTCCTGGTAAAGGGTCAGGTCAAAAGTACCCGAAACCGCCGAGCTTGTATGAAGAGAGTTATGAATGTGGACGAAGCGAAAGAAGTATGCAGAGATCGTGGCAAGTGGAAAGAGGTAGTCTCTGCCTACCCCTCCGGGAAAGAGGCGTGATTTTATGTATGTATGTATGTATGTATTTCCGTGAAAGATAAAGATGTGGTCTCATCCTACCCCTCCGGGAAAGAGGCGTGATTTAAGTATGTATATTTCCGTTGAGATACTTTTTTTTTCAACAATCTCTATAATTATTAACAGTGAGTTAACTCTGGGTCGTTTAACCGTGAATACAGGATATAAAACTGCGATATACGGTACAAAGAGGGTAGTTTATCGAGACAAGGGTGTGCGGGGGCGAGGGGGAGGTAGGGTGTCACGCACCATTAGGCCAGAAGCCTCGAGGCGGGTCGACACGCGACGCCAACACGTGTTACACTTTCAACATAATTGCTTCTAATCACATATTATACTATGTACATTGTACTGTACACGCCAGGCCACATTAATTCGTAATGAAATAATCAGCAATCAGGCGACAAATATTAACAGACAAGTGGGAGCGACAAAATTAATTCTAATTTCGTGTTGCCAAGCTGTTTATCAAACAAACACTTCGATTTAAAAGGCCGAACACTCATATCTTTATCAGTTTCGAACTGGCTATAGCGACTACTTAAAAAACCAATGTTCCAAACATCCATAAGATCGACTCAATAAAAAGCAAAAAAATACAAAATGTTTATTTCATTATGATACTAAAAAATACACGCCCTTTACTTGACAAACAACATCAGAACCCCAAACAGAAAGAAAAAACATACGAAAAACTCTCGGGCCGGATGAGTCGTAAAACTGATTACATAATTTCATTGGAAGCGACGACAGAATGGGCCCTAACTCACTTCCTCGCGTTGAAAAACAAGGAGCTACGGCTAAGCGACAGGGGAAAAGTTAATGCGGCTCGAGCGACGCGGCAAGAAACGCTGAGGGCCGCAATGCAATATTTATCACCAGCCGCGGACGTGACTAGGAAAAAATGACAAATTCATGTCGCCGCCCTCGTATTCCGCCCCGCCCTGCCGCACATCCCCGCACCGCTTTATTCCCATCGTAATTTTTAACAGGGGCGAGACCCGACGCAAACTAGATAGAAATGTTTTCACGACTCGCTTGTTTATAAAGCCATCGACGGCGAAACAGATACGCTCTATTTACTCAGCGAACGCTCTTATTTGCTCACCTATCTCTTGAGATAATGTTGCATAAACGATACACACATAATACACTTGTTTATTCCACATACTTATGTCAACGATATGGCTTTTCAATTACGGAGAATGTTGAAAATTACAATGAGATCTGTTATCGGATTCGATCAGCGTATCTGCCGTCACACTGATCTGTGCCAGATACGAAAACATGATTCGATGTGAACATTCGTGTGAAATGTGTGAGCATGTGAGAGTCGGTATCTAGAAGCTATTACCCTGCCAGGTCGGGGCCGCCCTTCGGGACCGACGACGCGGAATAAAATCAGAACGAGAAATGATTTACCCGCGCCGATAACAGAGCGCCGAGCATCCCGTCCCATTCCACGCTTTCCCGGTTATTGACGAAGAATTCTCGCACATTGCGTAAACAATGGGGAACAGTTTGCCACATTATCTTAATTCCCACCACCCCAGATTTGTTATTCGTCAGGACGAAAGCTAATTGTTTATCTTCTATATAATAAGACAAATTCCTAAAAATGCTTTTAGAACATTTTATAATGAATCCTGGTCCGCACCAGTATGCATTATAAAATGTTCTAAAAGAATAATGAAACAACGGTAATTGGGATCGAGGGATCGGTAAATAAGGCTATAACAAAAACAAAACGTTTAAATTTCGAAACGGAGCACTCGTAACGGTAAGTGATTTTAATAGGCAGGCAAACAGTCCCCAATTTGAGGACTATTCCCTCTTCACAAATCGGCGCGCGGAGGAATCGTCGCAAATCACACTGAGGTAGGGCCGGGGGCGCGGGGGTTACTCTCGGGGGAGAGCCCCTTTGATCCCTAGCTGACCCGAAAATAAAAAAGGTTCGTAATAAAAAAGGACCGACATACGGAAGGTGGCGCCGCTTTTTTATTTAAATTAGAGTGTTTTATAGGGGGAGAGCGATATTGCGTTTTGCCGGTGTCTCGGAGACTGTTCAGTAATCTATACATGTAGGTAAATCCTCATGGTCGGGGCAACGAACCTATAGCAAATATTTCGGGGGTCTTAAGGTATTTTCTTTTATCCTTTGGGTGTTTTGAACATATAGGTACGCCTAATAAAAGGTTTACGTCGAAAGGGATGTGAAACGTGCAGCGTATGAGGATGAGATGAAGATGAAAACATATTCACGAGAACGTCACGCAGTTAGCGCTAACGCATCGTGTGGCAGCTCACGACATTCGATAATTAGGAGCGGTTATTAGCGAGTGCGTGTTGAACGTACGTAAATAACCCATGAGATTGTTGATTCGTGGCCAAAACTGACAACCCACATGTATGTGATAATATTGATAATTTTATAAGACAACATTAACAGGTATTCCTCTAATAAATAGTGATCACAAAAATATTTTACAGTCGGTATATTTGCTATTTGTTTAGTTTTATGTGGGTTCGTACGGCTCCCCTCGAGAACGCCGCACTATGATCGAGTTGGCTTCGAGCCAGCCTCTACAAGCCAAAAGAGTCCATCAAACGGAGACAGACGAGCGACGAGTGAGTTCCGACGCTTTATTTTCGCCCTCATTATCTATCAAGTGATTTATTTTCGTCACGGTATACGAAACCACGGCATTCGAACGCCAAGAGTTAACACATCGCGAGAATAGATCAGTATAACGACTTGGCACCCGTGTGTGAATGCGCCTATTGAAATTTATAATGGGAGGCAATGAAGCCCTCACGAAGCGCGGCAAAAATACCATTAGTGTGTTATGTTATGAAATTAATTTGAGTAGCAATTTGAAATCAGATTCTAATTCTATTTATAAATAATACATGTTAAAGCGTACGTAACTTCTTTAATTCTCAGCTACATAGTGAGTATTTCGTAAAACAGAAAAGCAGAAAAATTTAATAACAGAAAAACATTATATCTGTCTACCGCGCTTCGTTTTGCGCGCACTTAGAATGCAAGTTTGAGAACACTCATAGAAATCAGAATAAAATAAGAACACTGTTAGATTTACACTTCTAATGTATATATTAGTTGCTATGAAAAACAGATTTTAATCTCAAACTATCTGTACTATACATAATTTGATCGAAGTGAGCACTAATAGTGCAGTAGGTAATTATGTTTGGTACGATTTAACACGCGTCGCCCACGCCGATGACAAATGGCTGCAGCCAACATAAAACACGCTAATTCGTGTGGAGGCCATCCAATAAATAAAACAAGCTGTTTTCTCTACGTTTGTAGTTTGAAGTAACAATTTTATCAATTCCGGCCGGTTGGACCGCCGCCAGCGTTTCGGCTTAGATCGTTTAATTAACGAGCGTCGAACTTTCGACCTGTTGAAAACCGGGCTTTCACACAATTTACTTACTTAACACGTATTACTTGTTTGAAACATAAGAACTATGTTTGAAATATTTAACATTCAATGATAATAGGTATCGTGTATGTTTAACATTTTTTAAAATAAATTGCTACTCTCTACAATAATAATGAAACATGCGTAATTATGTAAAATTAAGATTGCAAAAATAATTTAAAATTTAAAAATTTGATGTTGTGGATTTTTTTTTTAAACAAGTACCTAAGTATTTATACAAGTTTATTAATTTCTTTTTAAATGAAAAACATTTTTATAATCCTTCCTTCAAACAAAAAAAAAACACTTGAAACCATTGACATCATTAAGTTGAACAAAATACCCAGCTGCAAATAAATAAATACCAGCAGCAAACGCGTCATAAATTGTTATACAAATTCGTTTGATGTCGAATCGTAGCTGTAATGTTACGGCCTGTCCATTCCCATCCTTTAATGGTCGCTGTACACATTGGGTCAGGAACTGGTCAGCGTTTTCGGATTCCAAAATAAATTAAT
This sequence comes from Amyelois transitella, assembly GCF_032362555.1. NCBI lineage: Eukaryota > Metazoa > Arthropoda > Insecta > Lepidoptera > Pyralidae > Amyelois > Amyelois transitella. The sequence continues at coordinate 6,053,459 of NC_083519.1, read as the reverse complement.
TTACCTTCTCACATAAAAATAATCCATATTGAATTTCATATCAAAATACATACTGGTTATCCAATTCTAATTTTTGTTAAGTAACCCTAAAAAGCGCAGTAATAGAAGCGAATTCGTAGCGAATTTAGAGACGCGAGATATGCTGTTTCATTGCAAGTCATTGAGCCAGTAAGACCGATAAAAAGAGAGATGCGCCAGCAACTAACATAGGCTAAATACGCGGTGACCTAGCGCGTCAAATGTCCCAGCCAACGTGTACAGCGGTCTTAAAGAGCAACAAGCGAATTGTAACGAGACATCTCGACTCAGAGTTTTGGACACATGCCACCGACCATGGTAACATATGTCTCACGAATTGATCAGTTACTTAGACTGTGTCGCCTTCCTTTTAAATGCGCCAGGAGAATCAATATGAAGAAGATTACGTTGTGTCATTTATCATTTGAAATGTGTGACTCTTTTACCGAAAAACACTTAAGTATAGCAAAATTTATTAATGTCAAAGTAATTAGTTTGTTAGCAGGCTTTATAAGCCCTTTGTCTTTAGTAAATAAGAAACGTAATCAATTAAATATTTATGTTAGTGTCAAGCCATACGCCTGCCCACTGAGCAACATTCCTCATACGTCGGAACATGCTGAGTTTTACATGTAAGTTCAATCCAAACACGTGTTCAATCACTTCGCGTGAAATGTTACTAGGCGCAGATTACTCGTAGCTTACTCGGAAACTGTATTAAATAATTTCGCTTCAACAAAAAATACCGAGTTAAGAACTAGTATTGAAAGGTATTTTACTTTAAAAAGCACTTGATGTTGCAGAGATGAGATAAATCTTAAACAAGTAACTTACCCCTATAATAGCGTTTAATTCCGTCATCGTGACTTGTTTCGCCCTCTCCACTGCTGAGGCTACTTGTTGCTGGTGTTCTTGTGATAAGAATGGTAGAATTTGAGCTATTATTGCGTTTAGTCTTTTCGCTATCTCCGTCTGAAAAAGAAAAATCTATTAAAGAAAACATCTCATTATATAATTTCTAGAGTCAATTAAATATTGTAAAGTGAGACGACGTTAACATGACTAAATCCTCCATAAAGCTAATAGGCCGTGACGCAAACGAGAGGCAATTTAAATTCACTGATCTATTTCCCTGTATAAAATAGTCATTAACTTTCAATATCGTCAGCGGTCGGTGAAATAACTGACCGCAACACAGCGTTCCGTTTCACAAACAAATACAAACCGAAAATTGTTCCACATTCCAGTGCGCTACTTGAATTCAATAATAACGTATATATAATTAGCGATAAGCCGGTGGAGAGCAACAAATAAAATTAACACGATAAACAATAATGCAAGCGGTCAAACGAAATGATAAATCGCAGTGTTACCGAGCTCGCATTTATTGGCTTTGTTCGTATTTTACGTTTAAATGCACATTAATTTTATTCACAGATTCGAAGTGAATCGTGAACAAATTAACATAATTGAGTCTCTGACTGAGAATATAAAATACGGTCTATTTGGGGACGTTAATTTGGTTTTATATATTCTGGCCACGGGTGACCCCACCTTTGCCTACCTACAACGACAAAAGTGTGGGTATTCCGAGAAACGGACAAACGATTGGGTGGGCGATAGCAAATTAGATAGAATAGTGTTTCTCGTTTATACGAGATGTAAATTAGGATTTTGTCTGAACACCGAGTACGCTCCATTACCGATGTAAAGCATCGGCGGCCGCCTACATAACTGCGCGCGCCTACGTAACTAAACGATCAGGGAAATCATGTTCTGTTTACGCTTTGAATTTTTATTATTTTTGTGATAGGTGTAGACGCAGCAGGCGTGAAGCTATGCGGACGGGCTGGCACGAAGCCGGACCGCAAGCCACAACTAAATTGTCCCTAATATCGCATTGCTGCACCGCCAAACTACTTTTCTCTTTTAAAATAATTTTTCCTTATTATTTATTATTCGCTACCATTTTCTTAAAATTTTATTGCTATTGGATTTAAATCACCTAAAAGTGCTATGTACAATGAATAAATTTTTAAATTAAATGAAATTATTATTAAGTACAGTCCGCAAGAAATGTTTAACATTCATTTAACTTGATAAACTGACCATAACCAAACATAAATTATGCATACTGTTTGTCTACTGCAGCGATAAACATCAAGCTTCGTGACTGGCAGCATTCAAGCATTGCTAATTGCAAATTTCCTAAATGTAATAGAGCGAATAAAAGGTCATTGGTGAATTCATTTCGCATATTGCATATACCGTTAAACGAGACATCATAATCATAGGTATATGAATATTCAAATCTCAAAGGTGAAAGGTGAACTGTGGAGGAAATAGAAATTTATGTCACGAGTCATTCATTACAATGTTACGCTATTATAAATAATTTATTCATATTACACAATAGACGTGTTTATAGCGCCGTAAAATGAAAAGTTAAGTTGTTATTGTGTTTCTGTCAATGGTATATCGTTGATTAATTGATGGAGGTGTAATGGCTGCGAAAATATGTGTATGAGAATGTAAATAATGTTGGTTGTAAAACGTGGAGAGTGGAGCGGGGCAGTGACGCGAACAAGCCGCGAGCCGCAGAGCGGAGCGGCTGCGACGCGCCCGAATTACCGCAAATTACATTTTCATTCGCCGCCTCCCGCCCCGGGCGGTTATTGTGGGAATTCACTAACAAAACGTGCGAAATATCCCGACTCGCGTGACGCTTTTCACGAAAACAAGTCGGCTGCGTTATTGTAAATTTAACAAATTTAATTTATAGTTTTAAGAGCAATATTTAATAATAATTTATAATGTAAATGTAACAGTGCGAATTTTTGATTCTTATGTTATTTTAGAACATCTCTTCTAGGTAGGAAAACAAATGTATGAATTTTTATTCAAATTACATAAATTTTGTAAAGTTTTACAAATTAAAAAGTACTTATCTATTCTATTTCATGTTAACTTTGTGCACTTTATCTATCTAAATAGGTACTTACATAAAAGAAGCAAGACTCGATGCAAATGCACAGTCAAAACCACTGGGTATGGAAACTTTATTACTTTATAATTTGGCATGTATGTATGTTCCTTATGTAGCATAAGGGTGCATTAGAGGATTTCCCAAAATTCTTGCGGGAACAGGAATTACGGTAATTTTTCTTTTTACGCGAATGGAGCCGCGGGCGTCTCCTATTTAGACTATAAAATTACTGCCAAAAAGACAAAACATGTAGGCCCAAAAATACTAGGAATTTCATAATATTTATGAATTAGCTATAAAACATAGTATAACTTGTGAGAAAATTCAGTAAAAAAATTAATAGCATTTTCAAACGTAAAATCCCTGGGAAGGAATGAGCAGTATTTCTTGTTAGAGGCACGATTCGAATAGACTCGAGGCTCGCACACCCTACATCTGTAGCAACGAGCGGCAGAATAAAAAGCGGGCGTACAAAAGGCCCGCAAAATACGTACTTTTGCAGCTCTCCACAAAAGATATAGTACGGTTTGTCATTAAGGAGTTCATCCCCGCGCGAGAAATAAAAGAGGAACGACGGGTTTCGGGGTGAACGGGTGTCTTTAAGGGGGTGGGGGGTGGGTGTGCACTAATGGCTCCGACACTCATCCGCTAATGCCGCGGGTGACTCCTCTTTTTGCCCGATTTTCACGTGGTTTAGTCGCTGGAGCTTTTAATCTGAAGCTGCATCTTACCGCGGCGACGCGACGCTCCATTTGTTCACATATCTGTACAAATGCGTAAGCAGGTCGGATTTTTTTTCATTTTGGTTTCCTTCATCATTTTACCCCTTTACTTTTGTTTCATTGTATTCGTATTACATTTTAAGCTGTTACAAATTCTCATAAAACTAGGCAGTCTCTTCCATTCAAACAAACTAACATTATAAAAATAATGATATTAAAATTCTCTTTCTTAATGTGTGACTCAAGCACGGCATCTGGCCGTATAATGCATGATCTACGGCTGCACGAGGCGAGGTTACCCATGCAGGTCACAGTCGCGGGACGTACTCGCCGACACAATTTATGGTCTCCTCTCAGCCCACTACACGGCAAAGACATTACGAGAAAGCCTCCGGAATACTAACCGATGCCAATGTGCCTTCGCTCACACGATAAAGAAATGGAGATAGATATTTACTTATTTTTTAGACAGAATAAGTAAGTTCTACCCTACGTTTTATACAACAAAGAAGTGGTTAGAAATACAGTAACTCATAGATGAGTTAAACCAAGAAATATCAGAGCTTCAGAAAGTATGCACTAACATAAGTTAGCAGAGCAATGCATTAATTACAGAATATCAAAGGACCGCTTAGCATACACCTCCGCGAACATTTCAACAACTTTGTTAAGAACAGTTTTCTAGAATAAAGCGTACGGACCCCGTTTCGCATCTACTTCAGATCCTTCGTTAATGGACCGACTCTTTTATGAATTATTTATGCATGCCGCGTTCTTATCTTACCCGCAGCGTTGAAGTTTCCACTTTATTAAACAAAACAGTTCTCCAATCGAAAAGGCCTGCTATTGTATTGAAAGCGACGTCGCTCTTATGGCGCGGCAATAAATAATTCCTCCGGCGAAATGGCAGCCGACTCGATAAATGGGCTATTATTGCTGCAGACAGAGCCAACATTATCATCGATTCGTATCGCATTCGCTGAGCAATAATTGTTTAAACATAGCCTGCGTGGAACATTAGTGGCTGGCACATCGATAATGCAAAGCGACTGCGCTGTTGGCGAAGCTCGTTAGCTTTCTAATTGCCACGTATTACAATATGGGCCGAGACGACATACTCCACTCGCAGAGTGTGAACCGGACCAATGTTACCACTCAAATATTCACGTACGCCTCAATTACATACAGTAAAGCTAACTGAACGACAGTATAATTGACGTTACTTAAAATAATTGCAGGTCGAGTCAATACCATAATAAACAGAAATGTATCTGCGAGCGAGTCATTAATATTCATTATAAACAAATGGATATAATTACTCGGCAAGAACAAGTCGTTTCGAGAGCGGTCGAGTGGGTGTGTAGTGCGGGGACACGTCGTTATCTCGATATCGAGAATGGCGTGCAGAAGGGGAGCCGCGCGGGCGCGGTGTCACCTCGTAATCAGATTGTAATTGCGCGATCAAGAGGCTGCCATGCTCGAATAAACACCACCTGTCAATGTAAAACTCGTTGTTGAGGCTATAAATAAACATGCGTGTCGGCTTTTATTTTATGAAACTCCGGGTTTTTTTAATTTCATTACGTGTGTGAAATGTTTTCATTAGTCTCGCAACTAGTATTCTAAGTCTTTGAAATTTGTAAACATGATAAAACAAAATCTAGTAATTTGTGTTTTAATGTCAATAACATTTTACCTGTTAGCATATTTATTATAACTGCTACTGACAAAATTGAATGTATAATTTATCGTGTGTCATAAACCAACGATATTGCTGTTAACTTTATGTTAACAATTTATGCTATGTGAAACATTACCTGTAATTACGAACTGGATAATGGCCGTATAAAAACAAGCCTTCACTCGTGAAATAACCCTCGAGGTCCGAGTGCTCCTGATGATGTAGTTTATAATGACTTGTCTCGAGTGTCCAATAATGACTAATGGCAATACTCGTCAGGTATCGCGAACACTGGTTTTAATAAAGATATGTATCAGCTTTCGCTTTGGCTTCTTTCACTTGATTAGATTCCTGCGATTGCCGTCCCTTTCTAGCTTTAAATGATAATCAATTTCTATTTTTAAAGATAAAAAAGTAACAAACTTATATCAATATTTATTAAAGAAATAGATTAAACAATAGATATTCGTTAAAACAACTGGAACAGTAAACCAATATAAATCTGAGGGAATGTCGTGCTTTACCGCTAAATTACTTTGATGAAAATCGACGAAGCCGTAAATTGAGTCGACTCGGGATTACGTCAGATTGACAGATTATATTTGACATACTCGTATAAGGAGAGGGCGAGTGGTAGACACATGGTGCCATAATAGGGCGGCGAGGCAAGGCCCGTGTTGACTCGAATGTTTCTCGCCAAACAAAGCCAGCTTCCTAGCTACCCTTGTTTGTTTAGGTCCAGGCCAAACGTTTATTGCCCTTTGTGTATCTTGCCTCTCGCTAAAGCGTGAAGCCTTTTTGACTCGGCACTTTTTACAAGAGCTTATAAGCGTGTTGATTACTCAACACCCGAAAAGAACTTAGTCAGTATTTATACAGGATACGAACATGTGAAAAGATATATTTAGAAAATTGTTTAAGTTACACCAGAATTAAAAATAAGAGTATATAGTATAGGTACATACTCAAGCAGCACTAAATTCCACTGTTTTCCGGCCAGAACGAAACTAAACAATAAGCGATAATAACATTATTTTACAAAGTATGATCTGATCAATTTGTAGACAGTACATACAGTTTCGCAGCGGTCTCCAATTCACCTTAGATGAATCAATCATGGCGTTGCTTGCGGAGAGTTTTTTTGCCGAGATTAACGAGCAGCCTCGGTAATGACTGCGCGTTTCCGGCGCCTCGCGCCTTGTCTCGCTTCGTCTTGTACCACACGAACAATGGCATACGCTAACAACAGAACTGTCGAGTCTATTTACATGTATTACGGCGCCCCAATTAGAGCACGTAAACAATCGTAATGCATGCAGTTCCGTTCACACAAATTCTACAAATTTCCGTAACACAAGGCCGTTCTTTTTGTTAATCGTGTTCATATCGAATTATTCGCAGTCCGACGCGCGCATTTCATTTTAATTTTCGAAACTACAATTATCGACATGCTATCGACATACGAGTATTATCGCGTTTCGTATCAACTAATTATGTAGAATAACATCACTAAAACCAGATAGGAGAACCTAATCTTAAAATATTATTCTATCAATGCCTAATCTTGTAAGAATTACGATTTTTAATCAATAGTTTTATCACGGATTTAGTTCCGAAATTGATTGGAATGATAACATAAAATCCCGAGTCTTTTCAATGATAATGGTAGATATTTTGTACGATCAATAAAACTGACGATAAAAGCCGATATAATTCGTAGATATAAACCATGTCGTATAAATAAAGCGAAATGAAAGCATTAAGTGCAGTCCGATTTTATTGAACTGCCGCCGCAATGATTTACATCGGACGTATAATTAAATAACAACATGCGATAAGTTTCCAAATAAATATGCCATAAGGAACGATTGCAACAGCATTACTGCGGGAATTTACAGATATATATAGTGAAGTTGTTGGTTCGGTAGGTTTGCACGTGACTGCAAACTGTATTGTACTGTATGTGCTGTGCGCCCAGTTCCGAGGGCCGTGCTTATTTACGGAGACCGTTTGTAGGGCTCTGTTTACTATCTCGTCGGCGCAGGCACAAAATATTGAGACTGTAGAACAAACACTATAGTTTATACAGAATGTGATTGTTTGTTTTGAAGATAGATGGCAGTGAGCCGAAGCTTTATTTAAAGTACTAAGTTTTTTGCCCAAGAAGAATACCTATAAGGAATCGTACGATTTATATGTTCTATAATAGGCACACATTCGTAACTATATAAATTAAAAAGACATTCTTGCTGCAAAACATTTAAACGTTACCTTACCTACATAAGTACTAACCATAATCGCCGTGTTGGCTGGTAAACGTTAAAGTTTATCGAGTTTGGTATGGCTATAACCCAGTAGTCTGATATCCTTCTGCACCTTTATTACTGTGCTATATCGCGCAGCGTTGTCGACTGCCGGCTTGTTTTATCTAGGCTCCTGAATCGACGTAACGAATTTACTTTGATCGAAGACAATCGATAGCTACCAGCTACGAAAGCAATTTATCGAATCGTGAGCGAGCACTCGTAAACTTTACGACTTACAATCGAGGTTTAAGAGGGACTCACTAATCGTCATATTCATTTTATGCGCTAGGACCGTTACATGTAATAAAATTGAATGCTTTAAAGTCAAATCATTGTAAATTGCTTTTATTCGTTTTCTCGGAACGTAATATTAAAAGGAACAAAAACTAGGGAAAACAGGCAATCACTCTAAATGTTAAATGCAAGAGCAAACCAAACTATTTAGAGGCTTAATCGGTGCGTTAGTTGTAAAAACATGCAATATCAATAGGTATGTGTATGCGCAGCCCTCTCTCATCGAAGCATTAAAATATACAAGAATATGGACTCAATGCATGGTCGTTAATGTTTTTAAGAAAATATTGATATAATCTGACAAGGGAAAAGAATACAAATTCAAATACACACTTAAGAATCTTTCTGGCAACAATAACTAATGTAAGCTCACATACCTACTGTTAGCTAAATTTTTTGGGTGCGAATAGTGAGGAACCGCAAGAAACATCATTAAATAACGTGATGTTATAAGTATTTACAACATCAAATTACTTGTAACCTGTTAAGCCACGACACGTGACACGACAGTGTTACGACACGTAGTCGAAGATAAAAATTATACCTTTTGGATCCCTTCGATAGAGATCAATGGAAAAAATAAAAAGAAGCTTTTGTCCAGCAGTAGAAAAAAATATCTTCTTGATGATTTGAAATCTGTCGTGTCTAGGTACTCTATGAAAGCTACTGTACACTCACGGACAGGCTGTTTGCACAGCGTGTTTACGAAGTTTGCTTGCTTAGTGCTGGGACTACGAGTGACGATACGATTGCAAATTGCAACATTTTGCCATATTTTGTTGTTTGTAATATCTTGATTATATAATAAATCATTTGGTGAAACGAAAAGGTAACATAACGGCGAACTTATGCTATGACGAAATAACTTCCAGTCAATTACATACCTTATCCACCAGTCTATATGTAGGGTCAAAAAGGTAGTTAATATAAAGATAAAGCAATAAAACCGGTGATTGAACTAATAAAATTATAAATAACTTTCATAATTATGGACCATCTCTATAATAACTCGCCACGTTACCTATATCAAAATTTATTAAATTTCGTGAAAATAATCCGTGTTGAATTTATTGGAAGCGAGAAGGGAGCGAGAGGTGCGCGGTGCGGTCCGTCGACCGCGCGACCGCAGCGCTGCGGCTGCGGCGGACCGCGGCCGCAGCCGCCGCTGCCCCCCGACCTTACACTCCCAGTATCCTCGCTACACGACAGCTGTAACCTACACTTTCTGAATTCATTTTACATCGAATTAACTCTGGCCTTTAAAACCAGCAAAATTACCTAAGAACCTTGAAATTTAATTATGGCCAATCCATACACCCATCTCAGAACGACGTTCGCGTAATGTTATCAAATTATCATGTTTATATAACTCTTAATTACACTTTCATTATTCAATACAATCCCGTAAATGTAAACTAATTGGACAAGTGGGCGTATAAAGTGTGATACGATCTTACGTCAGTTGTTACATTCCGACATTCACAGCGATTTGCTGGCGCGTTGAATTAGTCATTAGCGAATACCGCTAGCTAGCGTGTGGCGTTCTATATTGGGTTCTGTTGAAATAACACGTGTGGCGCCACACGCGACATATTGTGGCGAAGTAACGCCACGCGTTGTGCTAAATGCCAACCGGAACACGAACTTATGTTGCCAGGATAAAGTTTTAACGACAATAGAAATCGGCTCATTCTAATTGAAAAGTTGGGTTTTCAATGTTCTTTTATCAAAAATAAAACATAACTTGAGTTGCGGAGTAATGAACTCTACTTTTCTTCGCAGTTAAGCTAATTTCCTATTTCATTACATCGCGAGAGGCTGAGGATATGATGATTTAACTTTAAATTTGAAGGATCTAGTATCGCTCAAAAGATCAACAATTCTCTAACAACTCTCCAGTTACACGCTTTGCCGTACAATAAATCAAATTACCCGAGCATAGAGAAAAACACAAAAGTTGAGATTGACAAAGACGATAATAAATGGAATATAATTTCATTGTTGTCTGTCATTTCGTTAGATTTCTTTTGATATCTCCCTAAACTCCAATTTGCAACCCCTCGAATGTTTAATATCTGAGAGTATAATGGCGGGTCCCCGTCGGGTTCACACACGGCTGCCTCAGACGTCACGTGCAGGGGATCAAATATAGTTGCAGTTCGCTATTTAAAACGCGACTCTTTAAATATATTTTATATATATTTATATTTACTTTAAATATATTTTTCTATTATTAAAATTTAATAGGTACACAGCATCAATTTTTATATTTTGTTTTTGTATACATAGGTACACTTATGATATTAATATTTTTAAAACAATGGCGTACCTAAATAAATTTTTAATTACATCGCCTTATTGCTTTGTGTTTACGATTTGCATCACGTCCAAAAATGGATATTTTATCGACCAAGAATATATTCATAGACATTGATTTATTTTTGAGACTGAACTCTGACTTTCTGACTCTCTACTGATAAACTTAGTTAGTTTGTATGTCAATGTTTTGTCTTAAACATGAACAACTGTAAACATTCACGATAAATTTTATAGCCTGATAAAATGCTTTACACTTATAACTGTTATTGTTAAATAGCAAAAGTATTTTAGTTTATTTGATATTTCAAAGCAATGTGCAACACTGTACTGAAATCACAATGCATTACTTACGTAGTAGGCACATTATTCAAAATTCCATTTCGGTATTAAAACTACTCCCCTAATATATGTGTGTGTGAACATAGACAATTTAAAGTAGACTTAAAAAATCATAAAATGCACTTGAATGGTTGGCAAAGTGTATTGCGGAGCAACTGTCAGATTGCGAGGGTTTCACCGTCAATAGCTGCGAGGGTCCGCCACCCTCCGTATTTGTACTTTACCCCTTCGCCCTGTTTGCATTGTTTCACTGTATTTGTACAGACTACCCGCCGCCGTACAACTGTTACCGTTCCGTTATAATGTTAGCGAGATTTAATGATATACTATCTACTCCACACACCTAAACCGATACAAACAAAGGTCCTTTTCATGTAAATTTAGCCCAGTTATTTAATTTGTTTTAATGATTGAACCAAATACACCGCTCCTTAATATTCCTGCGTTGTTCGGGGCAGCAGTTTTACGGCCTATTACTGTGAATGGAAAATGAATGAGTCATAGGCGTGTAGTTTACGAGCCGAATAGAAATCGTCTGTTTTAAATGAAGAGTCAAGGAGCGGACAAGACGTCCATTATTCATGAGAGCCGCTTCACGGCGGACGGTCGGCGGTATTCCACTCGACGCCGATGGCATGAAAGCAAATTGTTTCGGAATCAATTCAATATCCGTGTCTCAATCAGTGCAATTAAGACGGCCTGTCTAGCTCCGTATGCGATGTAATTAGTTTCGGTGCGTCGTCGGTTCGTAGCAGGCTAGGGGCGACGTAAACGAGCTGAAATAGAGAATTTACTTGCAGGGAGCTACCCCTGTCAACTGTTTACAGGCTGTTCACTTATAGTGGCGCAGCTGCTTGGGATGAAACTCGCTTCGTAACTACATACATGTTTAATGAGTCTAGACTCTTTTAAATTATAGTACTGCTTTGCCGCACTATCAACGCATTTGATGTTACCGCAAATATATTATGAATAGGTAATTTAAGAAAATATTTAATTTAGTATTCAAGTGGCCACTCAACAAAGATAAAACAGAAAGTTATTAAACATTGAAAGAAGTTCGAATGCGACGTGAACGTGACATGCTACAACAATTTAAGTATTAGATAAAATAAATACTCCATCAATCGTAATTCGAAGTGAAATCCAATGATGTATCAAAACATGAGTTAAGGAGGAAGATTAATGCGTATCAGTGAGATAGGCGATAGCACATGATGTCGAGTGACTGGTATACACTTTATTACGTTGTTACATAGCGTGGTTTAAAAAGGCTGCGGGCAATAAAACTGTGTTTATTAGTCACGAGTGTTCACGGCCACATTACACGGGATAACTTAATGCGCACGAACATTGAATTTCATGTTCAACATATCTGATTAATGTTTGAACATAGGAACGCTCAGGCAAATTAGATCGCGTTCACAAGAACACACTGTATAGTTAAACCAGCGAATTTAATAAAGCGACACGGCTCCTGTTTTTTCACATTGTGCACATCGTCCCTTGGCATGATAGGGGCCGAATTTGAAAACACAATTAGACTTAATACAGAGGTGATTGTCGGGCGAGGGTCGCCGGTGAGGGTTGGCACGGCAAATCCTTTAATTTGGCTCCCCGATCAAATAATAAAGCGGAGGGGCAGCGAGCGAGCGATATCGCGTTTAGTGGTTTTATTGCAAGCGCCATCTGCCGCGCACCCTGTAGATGGAGAGATAATTCCGCTTTTAAAGCGAGGGGCGCTATTGTGAGTTGTTGCGTTCAGACAATTCACAGAACTGTAGATGTAGATACCGGCCATTATGCGGGGACCCTTAACGACTACCTGCACGTTGATGTGAACACTCAACAGCTATAATTTGATAACACATGCTGCATGCCTCGCTAAACATGCCTCATATTGATTACATAGCCGGTTCCTTGCCCGCAAACCGATATTAAGTTATTAATTTTAAAGAGCTTGACTGTAGTAATGATGTCCTAGTTAAATAGATAGGCAAGACATGCACGGTAAACAGACTAATTAATGTTCTTTTATGTTTCCCTTCACTATTAGTAATTAGCTCTATACGTACAATGGCGAAAAAAATATAAATAAATACCTTCTGGGAAATGGCGGTACTAAAACAAGCAATCATCAATCGGTAAAATCAATTAAAAAACACAATTTTTAATTTCCAACCAATCATTGATAACTTCTGCTTAATTAATTTTACATCCACGAATAGTAAAATGGAGTCGGATTGCTAATTAAAAACTGTACGTAGCTAGAGTAAGTGCCGCGGCATAAAACAAACAGGATTAGGGGCATTGCACAAATCCCCAGTTTGATTATAAACATGGATGGATAAGCGGATCCGGCACGTGCAATGTTTTTATCAGGGCCGGCGGGTGTGAACGCGCCCTAACGCAAGGGTAAACAGCCCTCCGCCCCGTATGAATAATTTGAGAGCGCATCAAGGGCGAGGGTTGCGTGGACGGAATCGCAATAAACCCGAAATTATTAAATTATACGGGTAAAGTATAGCGCGGGATTTTTGCCCCCTATTATATTAATTGTATACATTATTGTGTTAACTTTTGTTTGGTAGTCTGGTCTATCTGAGAATATATTTTGTGGCTAACATTGGTTTTGAATACCCGTTTATTCGTATTTACATTTTACATGTTCATTCAGTTCAGCACTCATTTTGAATGTTGTTTTGTTTAATAATTTACATAATTATCCGTAATTAACAATAATATCAAAATAAAATATACTCTATTACAAAGTTTATCCGCAAAATGTAAACTTAATCCTGATTAACAGATAAGTACTATTATCGGCTTAACACATGAAATAAAGTCTCTGTTATCATTTTATAAATAAACGTCGAGGAAAATAACTAATCCTTTAAAATACATGACAGGTATATGTATAAATAGAAATACTAGTGCTGTTATCTATGTGCGCAGCGAAGCGTCTAGCCCAGTCATTGATATTTCATAACAAGCGGAGGGTGGCGAGCGTAGCGCGACAAGGCGCGACAAGGGGTGTCAACACTCGTAAACCTCGACAAAGTATTTTATCGACAACCCGCCGCTCTCACCCGCACAACCCTATTGTCTACATTCGTGACACTTCATGAAAACCACTCGGCCGTAAATTTATTGCTCTTCATCCAACACACGCTCGCATAATACGCTTTATCACTGTTTATATTCTACATTTAATTATGATCGCAAACTACAAAACGATTCGAGTCAGAGGCCTTAAATACGGAAACCGTTGCAATAATCGGCAGCGTGAAAGTCAGCTCGGGCGTGAATAATAGCTCGGAGCGCAGAACAATACGTCTCCGAGTCGATACAGCAACACAAAGACGAAACAATCAATTCACGCCATAAGTAGGTGCGATTCGGCACGGACCGACTACGGTCTGGCTCCGCAACTAACAAAAGAAAACCTAAGCAATTAGTCGTCGTCAGAAAAAGCGGAAAACACGCGTTAGACGCGGTCACGGCGTTGAGCGCGGTCACGACGAACGCCGGGAAAATAACACGAAGTTTTAAAATAAACTTTGTGCCCGAACACGTAGATCTAATACCCCAGGAACAAACGTAAGAAGAAAAAAAGAATCACTGACGTGGTATCTAAAATCTCACACGACCTTGAAACGACACCTGTTGAATTCAATAAAATGACAAAGATCTACTTCAATTTTCCAGTTAAGAAAATATTTCAATCTATTTCTTTAAGCGTTTAACATGATCGGATCATGCAGCGGAAAACAAAAAACAAGTATGATACTGTTGAATTTTTTTTACCGTGAATACATTTTTTTTGCCATTACCTACGCTTGCATTCGACGCTACAAAAGCTTAACAAAGTCGGAGGGTTATTCTGGTTCTCGCTCGACTGAGCGTGTTAAGTGCTAATGTAATAATCCATTACAATGAAGCGCAGCAGTGTACGCTAAATAGCGCATTCAAGCATTGAGCCAGTGGAGGCCCGCCATCTGTCCGCCGCAATGGCAAACAATGGGAACCCTTCGTAATCACCCTCGTTGCTAGTTTGCTAGACCCTAAACAAATATACTTCGTAGTCGGTCGACGGCTTTATCATTTCTGCGAAAACATTAAATGCTTAATAATAAGTAATACAAAAAGCTTTAAGCAACATCTAACATGGCTTATTTCTATATTGTTATTCTTGTAAAAAGTAGAGAGCCAGACGCAATAATTTTGGAATTACAATTCGTCAATAAAGTCCAGACTTTAATTTTTTAGTTTATTTTAGTTGTAAAATAAAAAAAAATTACATTTGTCCGATTTTGGATCAAAGAACAACACATTCCCAGAATTAAAAAGCCGAGCGAGAATTATTGATGTGTGAAACGAATGAGTGTTTCTTATTAGAGTGGTTCAGCGTTTTAAATTGATTTTGGTTCCGTTATGAGGACGTGTTAAAGTACGGCTATTATTAAAAGTGGGGTTCGAACGCAGGACGGCGAGCGTAAAATCAACAGATTACTACGGAACCCCTGCGGCTGGCCCCCGGCACGGAACCCCTGCCGTCCTAATATTATACACGTTGTAACAGCAATTTTGCAGAGGGATGTCAATTATATGGTAACTAAATTGAATCGGAATTAAAACTAAGTCCTTAACTTACGTTTAGTGTACCGAATTGGAAAAATTGTTTATAAGTCTACTTAAATTACTTTAAAATAAGTATTTCATTTCAGTAAATTTACTCACAAAATTGTCTTACTTTATTATAAAATATAACATTAACACCCTGAGAAAACATTGAAACAAATATATATTTTATTTACTTACATAAAGTTAAATTTAACATGAAAAATAAATTCTATTCAGTGACAGCCCTGCACAAATCTCCCTTTTTGTAAATCCTAAGCATCAATAACTCATACAGAGATAAAGGTCTCTATTGTAGTACTTACTTAGGGGAGTCGGTTCCCCCGACAATATTGCGATCATAATAAACGGCATCACAACATTAATATAACCGCGCCACGTCTGTGATTGTCAGACAAATTATTATTTTTAGGAATTAGGGGAACGCAAAATAACTTTGCAACGATTCCTGGATTTTAAAAAACCAACGTGTCAGCAACGCGGTTTTGGGACTGGAGCGCTGGTAAAAAATGAAAATAAGTATAAAAAATATTGGACAAAAAGTTTAAGATATTAAAAAATAGTTATTCTATTACTTAAAATAATATAACCCTAAACATTTAGGCGATACAGAAACAGTAGAAGAGTACGAATTTGAAAATAAAAACTCTTTCGTGAGGACATAATCACCACGCAATCAAAAAAATTCAAAACAAACAACAGCTGTTGTTTTTGTTGCATGCTGTACTGTCGTATTTGAGTAAAGACCCTAGTGTATATTTTTCTTAATGTTAGACTATGCAAGGGAATAATGCATAATTTTTTTTCTTATCACTATCCGAAAACCACACACCAAGCAGTTGGCACTTTTTGTCAAACAAGAGCCACCCGAGACGAACCGTCATGGCGCAATAAAACTATTTTTTGCTAGAATAGTCAGTGTTTTATCGTTTTCCGCCCTAATAAAATAAAATCATCAGCCCTCACTCCAAAATGACGTCACTCTAACATATCGCTACTGGTCTGTAAACTTGTTTGCGTTTTGTGAAACGGGAAGCTGATTAATTTTTACGTTGATAAATAAATAGTCAATAAGGAATGACATAAGACTGCCTTACTAATTAATACATACATACATATAATCACGTCTATATCCCTTGCGGGGTAGACAGAGCCAACAGTCAGTCAACAACTAATTAATAATTATTTAAATAATCGCTTGGTTAATAGCTGCACTAGTCATGTGGACGAGAAGGGTAGACTACTGTAATATTATTTTTATTAATAAATCTTTACCGAAAACATATTTTTAAATATACAAAAGTTAATTTAAAAATACATACCTGTTTGTGCATTTCCACATTGAGGCCATATGACATTTCATAGTACTGAAACATAAAAGACACGCATTAGCAAAATCGATTACGGCATGTGTGAAAACGTTACAATCCAACTGTGACACGGAATGCCTTTGGCACAGATTGGCTTCCTCACAATATAGGAGGCGAGTGACCAAACATCCGCAACGGGGCATTCTGGAAACTCGCCAGAAGTGTTTCCGACACATAAAAATTCCCAGAGAAAATTACCTCTCAAGCGTATTAAAATAAATTGCGAGCGATTTGGCTACACTTAATCGTGATTCATATATCTGAACGAAAGAACATTTGAGGGGTTAATGCATGCCAAAATACGTCATACTTTTCGATGACATTGGCGTGCGAGTTTTTCTACTTACATCGTTTTCGAGAACACGTGATGTCTCTTGCTAACATTTATAACTATAGAACGAGTAATTTATAGCTAAATAATCCAACTTACAAACAAATGCAATAGAGGCTGATAACAATATAATATTTTTCCCATCTAATACTAACTACTTTTTTGTTCGAAAATTAAGTTTGTTATCGCAGCACGAAATGTTGATGGGAGGGTGCACCAAATGGCCTGACCTAATCAAACAGAAAAATAATAGTTGTCATGCGGGCATTGGACAAAGAACATATTCTATTGATTTTACACGCCAGAACGAATGTTACATTTGATAATATCTCTATCCATCCGTTAAATTAGTCGCCCCTCCGTTCATTCCATCTGATAAATTAATGTCAGTATCAGTCCGTACAATTGTGTGTACAAATAAACTAAAAATTTACTCACCATAACATAATGCCTTTGTATTTCAATTTTTTCACTAGCCAATTTTTCACATTCTAATTTTAAACTGCAACAAAAAGAAAACATGTTAATATACCACATGCATTAACGAGTTTGGTGTTTTCATGTTTTAGCTATTTACAGCGAGCGGTTAGATAAATTGTTATTTAATGATTGCTGGTATGGTAACCCACAATTACTCGCAATTGATTATTTTTTAAGGTAGGTACTTATGAATCATAGGCAATAGGCAATCACTGAAGTGTCATATTTTAACTGTGTATAAACTAGGCTCACTTAATCAATTCTTTACTTTTTTAGAAAATACACTTACGACTCATAGAAAATTTAAAATAATGACAGATCAAATGACATTCGTTGTCATAATTGACTAATTCATTAACGCACAAACTTCCAACTCGAATATATTACAATTTATGAGCATTATATTATTTAATAAGATAAAATTCTTAAAAGGCTTGTTAAAACAAATGTTATAGCGTAATAACCTGATGTTTATGGACTTTACGGTTGAATTTTTTATCGCTTCGCTTTATTTCTCGATTATGTTATAGGTAAAGTTACGTGCTTACAATATGCAATTTTGTTGTTATATGTATATGACGACGATAAAAGGGGCTAGTGTCTAGGTACCTAGACTTGTACATCGTTAAAGTTGATACTCAGGTTATTGGGTATATGGCAACTGTAGACATTTCGCATTTCATTACATTAATTAATTTCAATTAACGTAGTTTTTGAAAGTTAATAATTAAACTGGTAGGTAATTTATTAACGAGATAGTCTATTTTTGATAATGCATTCTAATTGGAAATAAATGTGTATTCACCACAGAATTATTATTTGTTTTCGCGATACTTCACATTTAATAGCATTAACATTTCTAAGACTATATAACATTCATAAGACCAGTCATTGTAAATCGTAATCGAGTGGAATATGAGCGCGTAAATATACGAAAAGTAAACAGGGATGTACCTTTTATTTTTTAAGATAACAAAAGGGGGTCACAAAGGGCGAGATTGTAAGGGCTCAAAGGGACAGGTAAGGTTTGATCCGCTGATGCCCGGCGACAGCGGTGATCCCGAATGATCTCCCTTCAGAGCTGCTTTTGTATAATGGATTCTTTGCGTTTAGTTAATCCTTTAGAGAACCTTTGGAAAACTATTACGAATGTTTACCCACATGTATTAGGTACTTATTTTGAATTTATATTGCAACGTGTAGATTTAACAAAAGTGGTCATAAACTTCTGTCATAATAGTTCATGGGTTTGTTATATTGTCTTTTGTTATTACAATATCTTATCCTCAAAATTAGCGTAATGAATTTACAACATAGAAGCCAGACCGAACTGTTTGATTGAAGTAAGCATACAGTAGGTACTGTACTGAGGCAGTTGATTATAACGTGATGTAAAGTATACTTACTTATGATATTGTGCTTGTAGGAAGTTAAATTCTTCTTTTATCCTATCACAGGATTCGCCGACTGTAAATTTAATAGGTTGGCCGGGCTGTGGTGGACCCTGTGAACAAATGATTCTGTTAAAAATTTTGTTTTGTTACGTTATATATATATCAATCAACATTATACTTTCATAGGACTTTGTTTTTAATTTATCTGATTTTGTTTCACTTTAGAATAAGTTACAGTAAGAGTTTAAGTAAGTAATTAGTAAGAGCTGAACGAAGCCTATCAGTATTTTCAAGACTGTTGGCTCTATCTACCTCGTAAGGGATATACACATGATTATACCTGTGATTCCCGGCACTTTACAATAGGACCATTTATTACTTTCCCATGGATGATCCCATGGATCTTTTTGTAGGCGATGCGCTAGCAACCTGTCACTATTTGAATCTCAATTTCACCATTAAGCCACGCTGTTGAACGTGGCCTTTTCAGCCATTTTAAGGCTGATTGCTTTGTCTATCCGGCAAGACATATAGACATGACTATATGTATACATGCAGATGTATGATAAATTATGCTTCGCAGTTATTTAGTGAGTGAGACGGAAATATACAGAATTTAATAATATGAACCCTTAAAATCCTTTTAGCAATGTTTAATGGGTCACGGAACATCTCATCAATCTTAACCTGACCACAAAAACATTCCTATCACGAAACAAAAATTACACGCATCCCAAATTACCATAATACAAATTATCCTTTAATGACCATAATTCGGTGTGAGCCTCGATTAATGAAAAAAATTCAACCGCTCGCCTCTTAACACAAAAATAAAGTAACACGAACACGCGAGCATGTAATAATAAAATAAAAAAACTAACTTCATAATAAGAAGCACGAAAATAAAAATAAAGCGAGGGACACAACAACACACGGTCGCCGGGAGGCCGACGGCAAAAAATAAATAACCGCCGCTCGGAGCCGGCGCGAGGAACAAACGGACTTTAAAAATAATAAAAGGAGCGTAAATAAAAGCGTAAAAGGAACTGGCGCGGCGTGTAGACGTTGTAAATGGAGCTGCGGACAATCGGGCTCGAGAAAAATGTGGCCGGAATTTAGTGAATGTAACCATCGGTTTGCAGCCGCGCGGCTGTCGTGCTTACTGCTAGGTAGGTCCTAGACAGCGTATTAGGTAATATAGCAGTCAACAGTAAACTGATTGGAATAAAGATGCCTGTACCTAGATTCGAAAAAAATCTTTTAAACTCAAATTTTTAATTTACAAATGGTTCCTTATGAAATAAAAAATTGTTATCATGTGTAAAAAAATGTTATGAAGGTTGGTAATTATCATATTTATGAGGCTTAACATTAATTTTTTGAAGTAATGATTAATAATAATTTATATAAATCATTTGTTTACTCGATAATAAGACAATCGGGTAATCGGTTTAATTTAAATTGAAAATGTAAAAGAACAAAACAAAAAGGTAAAACAGTAGCAGCCCGCGGCGCTCACGAAGCGACAGTGCGCGCGTGTGTGGCGCGGTATCGAAAATGCGATCTGCGTGAAGCAAGACAACTTGCACCTCGTGTGTTTTTATCTTTATATTTTATGTTAACTGTTATCCTTTATGATAAATTGCAATCTTTGTTCATCTTCATGACACAACGGATATTTGAATTAAATAAATTATGATTTTAAAATCTGCTATTACGTATTAAAAGGTCGATCAGAACTTTATGTTCTGTTCTTTGGTTAAACATTAATAACAAAACAAACTTACTATGATAATGTTATTTTATATCTTGTTTTAACCAGCTCTTTTCATTACTATTTTTATATTATTATATATCATACCTATATATCTTAAATATATTTTTAATGTTTGTCATGCCAAATTCCCATCCAACATCAAATCAATCACTAACTAAAAAAGCCATGGCAATAATAAACCGAGTAAACGTCTTCCCTTGGCATAAAAAATCCCATAAATTATCGCCGAAAAGGTCATATTAAAATACAATGAAGAATTTTTTGAGTGGCAGTATTGTGTAGAGCGCCGGATGAAAGGCCCGCATCCAACAGCGACCAGTCACAAAAACAAAATGCGTTTAAACGGATATAAAAAGAAATGCGAGTTCTTATTTCAAATTTATTGAATAAGTTTCTCAACGCACGTCTACCTGTGCTAGGGAAGAGATCTTTTTTTGAATAAAATTCGAGAACCCAACCTGAATGAATTATTTAGCATTCCTAGTCCTACCATTGTTTTGGTAACATGTTTTTTTTAATTTAATTAACTTAACCTGTATTCTATATACAGGTAGGTAATAAACATATATTTTAAAAATAGGTAATTAGTAATTAGAAATCTGTGGTAAAAAAAAGAACTATTCTCCTGAAAAGTGCCAGACCATCCTGTGTATTATAAAAATTGAAGCGAATCGATGTCGTTTATTCATTAGTAATATTAGAGGCCCGTTCCTCAAAGAGCACACACAAGTTCAGCGGCTCTGTAAACATCTAAACACCATTCGCACTTACAAACCAAACAAGCATAGACAAATATTTGAGCGCCGAGATTGGCTTTGTAACGAAAAGGCTGTACGCTCCACTGCCCCAAGCTAATTTC
This sequence comes from Amyelois transitella, assembly GCF_032362555.1. Classification (NCBI taxonomy): domain Eukaryota; kingdom Metazoa; phylum Arthropoda; class Insecta; order Lepidoptera; family Pyralidae; genus Amyelois; species Amyelois transitella. The sequence goes on along the minus strand of NC_083519.1, from coordinate 6,031,942 downwards.
CACTCTATTGTTAACGGTTTAGAGTTCACAACAACCAGCGGGCGAAGACTTTTTATTGCCTTTTGTGTTAAAGAAAAAAAAAATGTTAGTAAACTAATATGGTAGCGCAGGGATCAGAAAGCTGATTTTATTTTCTCAGAAACATGACACCATGAGCCGCCCAATATGTTGGTATGCGACTGTTTGGGGCAACCATTCTACGAACTAAATGGAATTTATTTTAGTATTGGATTGCTGCAAATATTATTTTTAGGGTTTCGTAACGAAAATAAGATTTATTCTAACCAAAAGTTCACGTGTTATATACCTATGTAAACCTATTCGACAAATATGTTTTTTTAATAATGAACTTAATAGCTCTAACATAATTTATAGCTGCGACATTATTCGCATTAGCATCTTTCATAGCCATCACAAATATCAACGGATGGTATCAGATTATGCAGAATGCAAATTAATTATGCTTGTTGCGAAAGCGAATGGATAGCAATCCGAATATTTATTTTGATTACATGCATATTGCATAAAGTACCACTTTGGTATTTTATGCAAAGTTCTTACATTATTATTATCTATTTGAATTAGGTATTATATGGTCAACCTAAATGACATAGGTATAATTAGGACTTGTGTTAGGGTCAGAATTCCTTAGATGTATTTTTGGGCCAAAATAAACATTAACTGCAGCTCAGAGAAAAATACACAGAATAGACGTGATATGACAGATCTGATATCAAATAGTCAAAGACAGTGAAGTGATCCGAGGTGTATGGGTGGCACTACATGTGCAATGCGAAGCACTCGATACCATCTTGATTATGACGAAGCACTGTTTGCGTGCTCGGAATGCCGTGTTTGTTAACTGATAGCGCTATCTCGCGAATGTGAGGAATTATTTTGGGTGAACATTGACTCAAGGCACTTCACTTATCAATCCTGATAATCCCATTTGACGAGATACATTTCCGCTGATAACGTGTTACTTAAATATAATCGTTAGCAATATATGTATATTATGTTGACATTTCTTGTGTCAATTTACATTTAACGGGCTCAGCTTGTGGCTCCGCAGCCTTGGGAAAACTCACGTTGATAAAAAATACGCGCAGTGACACTATTATATTAAGGAAAAAGTAAATGTGTTAATGTGAACAAACATTGGTAAATCTTTAAATGAGTGGTGTATCACAACACGACCTAGTCAAAGTGAAGTCTATCGGTATTTGAAGAAATCGTAAATATTGAGAATGAATGGCCGCCAACTCATTTGTCCATAGCGGTATTACCATCCGACAAATATTGACAGAGTAGGACGTGACACGGATTTTAGACAAACAGACAAATAGGCATATTACATTAACAACCCCGCCCCCTCGCTTTTCTTTGTCTTGTCATAAAAACTAAAGTGACCCAAGTTATTAAAACAGCGGTTAAGTAGAACTGTCAACAAATAAGTACTTAAGTCCCTATTTCATATTAGGTCTAACTAGGAAGGAATATCTTAAACGACATGGTTATACCTACATGGGATTCCTCTTTTAGGCGATGGGCTAGCAACCTGTCACAATTTGAGTCTCAATTCTATCATTAAGCTAAACAGCAGAGCGTGGCTTTACAGTCTTGATGAGTATTGGCTCTGTCTACCCCGCAGGGGATATAAACTTGATTTTATGTTATGTTATGTTAAATGATAGATCGATCGGTAGTCAGTCGAATATTGAGCCCCTGACAATTACCTCTAAACCAGCAAATAATAATGTGGCGTAGGTTAGGTACATACGAAGAACCATGGCCCACGCAGTAACATGTTGTTAGGTGTCACAGTAGTTAATTAACATACGTAGCCTATTTGTTTTACCTTTCAAACTAATCAAAATAAACCTGAGAAATTTGACTTGCTAACTGCCGTATGATTGACATGTCAAATTAGATTTCAATTTCTTTGAAAAAAGACCAGAGACTTTTGAAGGCAGACGAACCCTTAGACGTAGACTAGTATATTTTAATTGATATTTAAACTGTGGGTTAGTTCCCCCGTCGGAAAATGCAGTCACAGATGCGCTGCGGTTTGTGGTTAGCGGCCTTCCATGACGGCTGGCCGTTCGAAAACCAACCCAATTCGCACGCAGTAAGACTCTTCGCGTGTTTTATTCCCAATTGCGGTTTTAAAGACACATGGTCAGTTTCGTTCTCAATATGCGATTTAATTTCTCGTTTCGGCGTTATTAACAACAACGAATAAGAGTTTAAAACAGAGATAAAATATAAAAAAAGCCTACAAATAAGTATTAGGTGATACTTTTCGTTGGATGAATTTGAGTGTTTGTCAAAGGCCGGGTGACAGCGGGGCCCTGAGGGGTTCAGCACCCTTCCTTTTGAAGGAACAGCGCAAATATTCAATTGTGAATTAGTTCAGTAACTTAGTAATTTTATCAACCTACAAAGTCATACGATTAGTTACTTGGAATTCTTTCGAATGCACTTCCCGATTCGGTTCAAGCTTCTCCCAGCCACGCCAGCTTTAAGTCGCACGTGGTCCAGTTGTTTCTGACTCAGTCATGAGAGAGTAAATAATCTACTTATGTATGAAATCTGCTGCAATCTATTCATATTTATATTATATATTAAGTATAGTTTTTAGTATTTATTGTACATTAAGCACCTACGTGGCCTTTCAGTCTTTTTATGACTGTTGTCGGGGTAGACCCCGATTATCACCCACACAAAGGTTAGGTTAAGTCAGTGCCTTGGTGAGACTTGTGGTATTTTTAGGCAACTAGGTACAGAAATTAAATGAAGGGTTCTTGTTTAAAGTATTTATTTAGTTTGAAGTTCATTTTGAAGCAGTGATTACACTGAGAATCAAGGTCCGCTTGCTACGAAAAATATCATGAATTGAATGTAACAAATACAGTGTAGTCCGTTTAGTACGACTTCGCATACAGCAACCAACCGTTTTTAGCGACGCAAGTTTAGGCATTTGTTTGGTTCTAGTATAACTTTTAATGAAATGACATTCGTTTATTGCAACTCCGCTTATAACGACCAACCGCTTTTAACGACCGAATTTCACACATAATTGTCCGGTTACAACAATGAGCGTTGCCGTGTTTACAAATATGCAATTCCTAGAAAGAATGAAATAAATGAATAGCTATCTTAGCTATCGCCCCGCGCGACACCCTGATTGGAAATTGACTGTTTACATATTTTACGGCAGTACGAATTTGCGGGTAACGAGTGACGCGCACAAAATGCAAAAATGCAAAATTTTATTAATAAATAACTATTTTGATTAAAATTAGTTTTTTTATTTGCTCGTCACCTAAACAGGCATATATCTGTAATATTTGATAAATAAAAAACATTTTTTTTTCTGTTCTTTTAATACGACTTCCGGTTAGTACGACGTTATGTCACCGGTCCCTTGGCCGTCGTTATAACAGGATTCTACTGTACATGTATAACGTAAACGATTGTCAGGTTATAATAAGCAAAAGCAAGGAAGTGTCGCTGACCGGATGCCTGGCGGCCGCCACGGCAGCAGCGGCGGCGGCGGCGTTCATTGCGCCCGCGCTTGGATACATCCCCACGTCAAACACACGTGAACATTGTCAAGAACACTATGTAGAACAGAACACAACACTCACTCCACTCAAGACACAAAACAACACAAAAGTAAAGGCACGAATCCGCGCGGTCAGTTACACGCGGGTCACTATAAATTTTTTACACGAAACGCGCACTCCTTGCTTGAACTCTGCAATTAGACTGCCGCTCGCAAAGGAGGGGGGATCGCGCCCCGCTCCCCTCATACACCCTTCCGACCCCTCGCACCGCTGCTCTCCTTGCTGTTTGGTGTTTGCTGCCACTGTCACATATTTTCTTGGATAAATTTGGTCGATGGATTGCATACTTTTCCAAGTAAGAACTTACTTATCTCAAAGAAATTTAATGATATGGGATAAGTGGATGTTAATTTCCCACAACTTAATTTGAAAATCATTACTCAGCGCTCAGTACAGTAGGTTTCTTAGAAAGGTTTATTAGTAGGTATGAATATTATGTTTAAACATATTTTATACAGTAAGTGACATTGATTTGATGAGATAAATCAGTACATTGGTACTGATTTATCTCATCAAATTGATTAGTAGAAAAGAATTGAAGGATAAAATAAAACCATAGGGTCGAAATAAACTACAGTTTAGGCCATAGACATTATTTATTGAATCTCGGCGTAGATTGACTAGGCATGAATAAGATCAAGATGTCTGACCTAAAAATACTGAGATAAGCACCGTCAAGTAGGTGTGACCGTGAACGTTACCCGCCCTAACATTCTTAGATTTATATCCGTTTCATTTTATTTTCTTTAGATATTAATAGACTAAGTATAGCTTTTACCCGGAGCTTTTAGGCGTTGAAATTTCTAAAAATCCTTGCCGTAGGCCCACATAACCGTAACCAAGTTTAATCAGTATTGTTGCCGGCACTTTAAAATAGAACCAATCCATTTTTTTCCCATGGATGTCGTAAAAGGCGACTGAGGGACAGGCTCACGAACTTCCTTTTGTAGGCGATGTGCTACCAACCTATCCTATCTATTTGAATCTCAATTCTATCATAAAGCAGTACAGCTGATCGTATCCTTTCAGTCTTCTTAAGACTGCTTGCTCTGTCTATCTATAAGGTACTTAAGTTTGTGAAAAAGGAGAAATTAAGTATATCACAGAATATATACCTACATGTATGGCGTTTACATACACTTCCATTTTTGGGTCACTACGACTTCTAGCAAAAAATCAGACTATTGCTTTTACAAGCACACTTTAATTGCTTTTATCGGATTTTTAACCCTAAACCTACGTGGAACGGTAGAGCATCAAGCAATTGTTTAGGTACTAATTTTAACATTTTTACCTAGTAGAACCACCACGATACAATGTAATGTCTAGTATTTGTATTTCTGTTAGTATATTATTAATATTGTTACTAAACCACAGTGACTTGCCTCTTTTTGCTTAATTATCTATTAAGTTCCTTTATTGTTTGCCGGTTGACTGGAAGAGATCCCTTCATGGGATAAGTCCGCCATTGCAAGTGATTTGATTATTTTATAACTATGTTCTATTTTCTTGTCACCATGTAAATTTCTATGCAATAAAAATATTACAAACAAACAAACAATTTTGGTTGGGTTAGGTTCTCCTTACAGAGGCCGCGGGGGTCAGGCGGGAATCGCTTCGTGTCCTAAATAACAACTCTTCTAAAATACACTCTTACGTGCGTAAATCGTGGTCATGGGTGCATTTCGAGTTCCTCTCAAAAGTGAACGAACATTCAGAATGATTTAAGTATTTATATACCTACTTATGTATTTTTTTATTTATTTATAACTCACAATTATCATTACAAAAACCCAATGTGATAGCGAAGTAAAGCAAATATTAAACATACAATTTAAATACTATATAGCCCATTGAGCACGAAAAAATATCTATCATAACTAAGAAACGGACGCTTATTTGTTAAGATACCAAATAAGTAGTATTCAATTTAACTGGGACACATAATACTTACCTACACCACATTTAACATTGCGCTAATATAAGGTGTTACTCTTTTTATGGTTATAGTGGGGTTTTAGTGGTTTTTTTTATTAGGCTGTGCTTTCATTACACTTAACATTGTCACTTGTTTACGAGACTTAAGATTACCACATTACTAGGTAATACCTACAATGTAACAATTGTAGTTATCCTCATTTAGATTAGACAGACAAGGAAAATTGACAGTGATGAAATAAGATTCAGACTGCAAATCATCACTGAGTGTGCGTTTGTCTCAGGCAACAATTGTTTATCGCGATGGTTTGTGTGTGTCTTTGAGCCACACACACATCTTTGATTCACAATGACCGAACCAGAGATCGAACCCGGAAGGTTCGATCTCTGGTTCGGTCATTGTGAAAAACGCACTTTTCTGATAGATTAGACAGTATTCTTGAATTACGAGTAGTATGCCATAGCACAATTCTCGAAATTGGTTTGTGACTTTTTTTCCAAAAATATCACATAGGTACATAGAGTGACCCCGCAAGGGATATAGACGTGACCATATGTATGTATGTATGTACCTACATAGAGTGCAACTCTATGTAGGTAGGTATGTGATTTTTATCTAATAAAGAACTAAAGCTATTTTTAAACGCATCTAGTCTAATATTTTAGTCTAGCATCCGGTAACCAGATGTTTACACTACAAAGTGTAAACCTGTAAACTGAATGGTCAAGCGAATGCAAATGTTTGTTGAGATCGCGCTGCTTTTACTATGTTTGAGTCTTTCAATCCCTAAGTATACTACCTACCTACATTCGTCTAATAAAAAGAAGAGTAGGTTTTTTATGGTTAGTTTGAAGAAAAAATATTAGCAGTTATACTGTGGCAATTTAAGGAGAAAAGAGTCAAGTCTTAAGAAACAAACAAAAAATCTTATAACGGACTTTGTCACAACCTTTCAAGTTATTGAGATAGACAATGATGTTTTTTCTTGAAAATAACTCTGGTTTCGTTCATAAATATGGGTGCATAAATCATTTCCGAGGAATTTAACTCAACTTTTTATACAAATTATGTAGGTAAGTAAGTATTGACATTTGCTTTTGAATAAATAAAATACTCAATAAAGCGGATGATTAAAACGGCTTACAATGGTAAATAAGCAGCCCAGTCGTTAATTAATCCATTGTAACCCTTATTATTAGCTTACAATGGCCGCAGTGGGTTTGTGTGCATATTTCTCTACAAAAAGTTAATGTTTAAAACATTTTTCTCCACAAAGCCCCCGTATTACGCTCGTAAGGCGCGTAGGCTGCGTTTTATGTTTATTCAATGCATTCCAAGCGCATATATACGCTTGAGTTTTTATTGTAAATTGCATTCCGGTTCGCCGAGAGATATTAATCAGAAATGGTAGAGTGGGCCAGCCAGCCTTCAAGCAGACTTCAAGTGTCTATAGAAATAGACAGACACCATTCATGCCCTTTTTTAAATTGCCCGCATTTTCGCAGATTTTTTTATTTAAAGAGGAGATAGATCCAAAAATTAAATTAATAGTTTTAAGAATCACCTCAGTAGCGTATGGTAAAAGCATCTCACCTCATTAGAAGGAAGACAGTACAAGGAGAATTTAATTCTTTTTGCGATACTTATATTATTGCTAGATCTGCGCTAGTCATGAATAAATTAAATATAATATACCCATACCTCTGTGAGATACGAAGATCACACAGAACACCAACAATCAAGATAAAATTACGTTTTATGTGCGATTACTGTAGACGGGAAATAATTCAGTAGATTGCGTAGTTTGTGTGGAGTTAGTATACTCTTAGTAGTAGAGGGCCAATAAGCGAAATCGCAAGTAATTTGCGGCATGGCATTGCCCATGTTACAAGAATGCCGTTGCTTAGAGCCGTACATTCATAGCTCTGTGGGAGTAACGAGCCAAACGAGCCGAAACAAAACGTCGTTGATGCGTTTTTGTCTCGTTCCCGTGTTTTTTTTTTAAATTCTTATTTTGAATCGTTTTGCTCGCCGGAGCCCACATGTCGCGGCGATGTGGGGACGCACCTCACAATGAATGTGGTATTTATGTCGTCTACCTGCCTACCTCAATGCTCTGAGAAATATTTTTGTGTACAATTTAATGGGTTTCGTTTAAAGAGCGAGGCGATCAGCACACATGTATTAGTTACAGCCTCTACCAAAATATGTTCGGAAAAAATTGCAATTTGATGATAATATACCTATGTAAGTATACATGTTTGAATGTGTTCTTTTATTTTTTGATTCATTCTACTTACTTTTTTTAACTTAACACAATTTAAAATGCTTATTTGTATAAGGTTTTTTATAAAATAAGCAGAATGAATTATTGTAAGTAATACGAAAATAATACATAATCCTTTCACACCTAAATTTCATCAAAGTTATTGCGTATTAAACATACATACACATACTAAAAATGTGTATTCGCACAAGTTGATTGGTATAGCCTCACTCGCTTGGTCAAAATGAATTTTTTTCTAAAAGACAATTCATATCATAACTCCACAATGGCAACGAAACGCCAGCATCTGGACATGCCCATTATTCGTGAATTATTTATTTGTAGTTGCGAGATCACAGCGATACAGCTCCTGCCACCTCGCGCAGGCGGTCTCACGAGCGATCGTCGTCGCGATAACGAATAAATAACAATCAGACAATATCGCCGCGACATCGATGCGACATCGCCTCGCTCTGCCTAGCGGCTGTCTACCTGTAACATGAAATTTTTAACGATCGCATCGCGCCGATGTCGATCTCCTGTCAAGAGATAAGCGTTAATTAATTAGGTAGGCAGTTTAATCGAGCCGATGTTTCGACTCCATTCTAATTTACACACTCGACGATTGAAATAAACGGTTTTATCAAGATTATTTTTGTTAATTTGATGAATTTTATCCAAGATAAAGGCGTTTATGTAGATCGGCGTAAATATACCTATATTTACAATGTTTTTATGGTTTTACTTTCAACGTTGGTTTTCGTCAAAATCATTACAAGCGAACGGTTAACTTATTCTTTAATTTATTAATAAGCAAAAGAACTTAATAAGCAAAAAAATTAATAAGTCAAGTGATTAATTAGTAGGTACCAAATGGTATGGAGGGAGTGGATCGAGTATATAAAATTATCGCATCTTTGCATTAACGAAGTCAGAAGCATGGATACATTTGCAACATTTGATTGCCTGATTGTATAAAGTCTTCATAGTACGCCTACCATACAGTTTTACAAAATAAATAAAGCCGGTGTAATTAACCGGCGCGAACAATTAGTTGTATAACCGGCCATTGTGTCGCGTAAAAAGCGACTATTCTCGAAAGTCATTCCGATTCCCAGAAGGCTCGGTTTCTCGCGGACCCGAGTTTTTGCCACAGAATTAATATTTAATGGCTGCAGTTGGATTGCACGCGATCTCGATTTAGATACTTAAACGGTTTGTGTATTTACCTTGACCAGTGTGTGAATTATGAACAATTGTAATGTTGTTTTTGACATTTTATTTGGTAAATACGTTCACACAAATGGCCTCAACTTATAGGTAAGTAGATAGTATACTAGGGCTAATATAAAGTAGAAATAAAGGGACAATATTCAGTTAAGTATCTAATAGATTCCGTAATCTTTGATTTTATTACTGATTAAGCACAAAAAATCAATTGAAGCTTAGTTCTCAAAATTTTTCTTTTCGTTTAACGCCCCAAGAATTTTACAGGAAAAGATTGAATAGTCATATGTTACCGGAAACCAAACGGCAAACATGATTTAATTTATTTCGTAACGGTAAATAGTTAATTTGGATATCAAACGAACAGGATATATTACATTAGTACCTACATTAAAGTGTAGGTTCTTGCATTTCAGATATTTATAGCAGGTTTGCCGGCACGTTGTCTGTATACAAAGTAGATACACGATACATTCGCATTTACGACTGCTTGTTCCTTCATCACACGTCTCCCCTTCCGGAGTTTCTAGAACATACGTGACCTGACCACGATAACACAGCCTGACAGTATTCCTGAAAGCGAGTCGCCAAATACGAGGCGTTCTCGAGGTTTTTAAAGGTTGAACGAATCAATGATATGCCACGTGTTAACTTCAAACAAAACTTTTCCAAAGATCTTCTAAGCCTACGTTGGTTATAAACATAATAACTTAGTTATGTCAATAAAATTTAAATTTGTAATCTGTTAGCTCACTACTCGTAAGAGAGATAGACGTGATTATATGTACCTACCTACTAAATTTTATATAAATGTATGTTAAATTTTAAATTGATGGCTAGGCTACTTAGATAATACCTATGACGTTATAGTACTTCGATTTCAATAGTGACCATCGTACGCCTCTGCCAATGTATGACTGCTCTGCCAGCAATGAGCGTAAATATCGCACTTACGGCCTATTCAGCGATTGACACATCATTGTGTCTGCCACTACCCACTGCGTCTACTCGCAGCCCACCACTTAATTCAAAATCGTGTTACATTGCCGGCTCGAACCTGGCGTAATTTAATTAAACCGCCGGAGCGTCGATGGAGTGGCAGCGCCGCGAATTAATACCATTTAAACTTGGTAGAGGTGCGACCGAGTGGCTCCGCTATTAATTAAGAGATCATTATCGTGTCCGTCGTAATCTTGGTATATCGAAATGATGATGTATAGTGTGATTGGTGCCTTTTATTGGGTATTTTAGTTAGACGTTGCACAAGGTGTGGACAAATTATTGAAATCTCATTGTTATAAGTAGCACGAAGATGAAGGAATTGGCGTTGTGAACCGGAATTGATGAACCAATTGTATCTATTAGTGTAGGTAATACAAGTATTACATAATAAGGGTACTTAGAACTTTAATTATAAAATGTATCACCATAGATCAAAATTATACCTTCTTAGGTAAGTAAGTATACTAAAATAACGTCGTATGCCTAAACCTTACCTAGTAAATCGCAACATTTCTAGGAAGCTTTGTAGCATCAGTCGAAGCATATTTCAAAGGATTTCACGCCCACACATCAGACGGGCACGGCTGGTAAACCTGGGAGTCGCCGGCTATTGTCCACGTTCGCTGCTATCAAAACTGCATTTGACGATACGACCCAACCATTTTTCCTTTGATGTCATTCAGCAAAATAAAAACAGACACTACGGAGCAAACTAAGAGCGTTACGTAAACGAAGAAATTGTAAAGTTTTGTGTATAACGTCTGTAATAAAGGTTATACATATACTTACCGGTAGATAAGTACAGTACCTATAGGTATACCAGTTTTAATTTATTTTCATCTGTTTTAAAAATGCAAGAGCGTAGAAATAAAAAATAACATGTTCATTGTGACTGAGCGACAAACTTGATCGTCTTCCAAATGTCTGCTATTGTTCACTTGCCTACGTAGGTATTAATGTGATGACTCACTTATCGGCCTGAGTGAGCAATGCGAACATAATGAGGTGTAGGTAAATTAAATATATTTGTACTTATTCTAGTTATAATTAAGTACTTAACTTCTCGTATTCCCGGGCTAGTACCTAACGTAAATTATCATCATCTTTAAATGGAGAAAGTATAACTTACACAAGTAGGTAAGTACGTAAATAGGTAATTAATTATTACATTTTTTAAGACCATATTTTGAATTAGGTATTTGCTAACCTATTGATAGACAAGTCATGGGAAGAATATTTTCTGAGTTAACTTTTCCAAAGAGGAAGAAACACTGCATAAATGCTCTATATAAGGTGCAAACATAGCGGTATCAACTTCAAAACCACCAGAGATTGCATCCGCCCGCGAGATTTGCCTGTAAATGTCAAGTGTAAGTTAGAGTACCTATAAGTACCTACTCGTACATGATTCAGTGTGGCACGACAAGAAGTGTGGCCGCGGCTACCGGACAGCCTTATCCGATGCAGGTCGCCACACGCTCCGCGCATATGTTTCTTTTTGCACCTCATACTAACACGAACACCTACCTTCCTACCCCCTTTTCTTTCACAGTACGACTCATCAAATAACTAGGTAGCGACGCTAACGGGTTACTCACCCGAAGATAACGAGAACGGAGCTCACTCGACTCGACTACGGTTTCCACTCCACACCCATATAAAATTTAACAAATAATAGACTAGACACCTGTGAAACTAATTACTTGGTGTTTTTTACCTACTAAGTAGGTACCTACGTCTTTGTGTGTAATAAATAGATTTTGCGTAATGGTAGTAAATTAGATATCGTTAAGTAGGCGGCAAAGTCGGAGTGAGAACTAGGTAACACCAATTAGAAATAAACTGTGCTGCCGTTTGGTTGGACCTCATCAATTTGGACCTTTGGCCTGACTGGGAACCGTTGATGTCGCAAGTCGGGACGACCGGCGACCCCTTGAGGTCGCGAAGAAGCGGACTCGCCATTAGCGCCACGCATTCAATAATAATGAACGAGCCGCACCGAAATATCCCCTGTTTACACCCACTCGCTCGCTCGCTCCGCCGCCGCACCGACCGACCGCATTTTATTTTTTCGCTGTCGCACATTTCGCCGTCATAGCTATTTCCACTCGAGGCATTATACGCGCGTCGATGTGTGCGTGAGTCAACGTGGACTGCTTCGTCGTCGGTGAGCAGAACTTGTCGGATACGCGCCTGCTATTCGTCCAAATGTTGAGATCGCTTATTAAGGGCGGAGTTACACGCGTTTCTCCCCTACTATTGGCTACGAAGGCGCTCGAATACGGTGTGATTGGTCGAGGCGATTTTTATAAGCGCGGTAGTCCACGTGGACTCGTTTATCTATTCAGACGCCGGCGGCGCGGTCGCGGGGGGAGGCCGGGGGGTATACGGGCAATCAGTAAAGGCGGGAGGAATACGGCCATATTTATAAGAGCTGCGGGGATGCAATCACGAAGCGGCGCGGGGGTCGGCAGGCGGTCGGGGGGGAGGCGGCGGCCATTTTGAGGGCAGCTCTTTTTATTCGTTTTTCGCGCGGGGTGCGTCGTCGGCGGGAGCGCGCCGTGCGCTAATTGCGGGGGTAATGAGGGCGCTCGACTCGACTCGCTCACTCTATTAAACTCGCTCGCTATCGACTGCCTTATTGATTTGTCCTTAATCGAGGCGCGATGGAGTGGCAGGCACGGCCAGCCGGCGTAAACGTAAACAACGAGCACGGAAGTGTCGCACAAATTGAATTAAAATGATTAGGCCGGAGGTACGAACAACGCAGTACTGCGCCACTGACCTACTCGCCGGGCGCGCCGACACGCCGACCGATGTCCATTGTAATCTGCCTGCATTCAACAGACACTTTATTTCTAACTTCGTAGTCATAGGTACTTAACAATAAGTAATTTTTATCATTAGCGTTCAAGTAGCTAATCACTCATTTCAAAGTAGGGTTAAAAGTAGGGTAGGTATTCTATACCTAGGCACTTAGATATTAACCACTATATATCGCGGTCTTTATCTGGCTCTGACTATTATAGCACTTATAAAAACAAGTTCTTATATTTTACAAGTACCTAACCAAAGTACTACAAGGTATTGCTATTAAAATGTTTGTCAGACAAATAACAGGCAGCGTCATACGAACGAAACAAAAATAGTGTTTTCACGAAATTCGTCATAGAGTGCGTCGGTGGTGGTATTGACAAATAGGTAAAACAATGTAATTTGTTTGAGCAGGCCTCCAGACGTTTGCACAGGTGCTCAAACTACAAATGTGGCGATGTAGTTCACAGGTAACCATAAGTGTACTTACCACCACCAGCGTATTAACATGACCAAATAAGTATGTTTTACAAATTTCCCTCAAATCGGTTTAAATACTTAGGTATAGGTACTTACCTTAAACTAAGTTCATTACTGTTATCCAAGTAAAAAACAATAATGAAGCTGGACACCTCATACCTACATCTAATGTATAATATAATAGTTAATAGTAAATACTTACCTACTTATATTAACAAGCTTAATTTTACTTCATAGATATACCTAAGGTAAGTACGCCAATTGGTATCAATTCAGTAATGTAGTTAAGAAATTAAGAAGCAAAATAAAAACAAGGAATGACAACTTATAGGTTACAAACATTATTTACATACCTAAGTGAGTAATAAGTATATAATATAAAAATGAATGAGAAAAAAATTACCTTCGAAAAAAATACCTAGGTATAGGCAGTACGTAGGTATATACGTTTCAATGTGGTGGCCAAACTAATAACTAAACTAAATGCAAAGTGAATAACACTTAACATACCTAGGTAGATATAGGTAGGTAGTTAGGTAAAAAAACGCATGGGAAATCATAATGAACAATATACCTACCTATAACACCTACCTAATAAAACAGTAAAAATATTTTGTTAGTCTCATATGTAAGACAGACTTACCTAAGTACCTAAGTGGATTCAATATGCTCAGATGGATATTTTTTAAAAAGCAAAAATATTTTAAATATGATAGACCTCATCGACCCAAGAATTCCACCTCAAAAAGCTCACATCTGTTTACGTCATTGGCTATGCAAATACATATAGGATTTTCCACTTGGGGTTCCTTGCAGACCCTGGCACCGGCCTTTGAAGTGGTTGGTATGTTAGTACCTACTTAATTACTTTTTATACTTATGTATATTATAACTTGTAATGTACTCACGTACCTACTTGTATTTTAATTAGAAAGTTACCTATTGTTTTATCGGTATTTTATTATCACACCTACTTACTTATCAATATTTTGTAGTAGGTATCAATTTATCTCTTTAACTGTAATGAGGACGTAAGACAGATAAATGACACTTCCATTTATGAAGGGTGCGAGTGTCCGTTCTGTACATTACTACAGGTCCTTTTTTTAAATCTTTGATTTCAGTTGTTCAACTCATTCAAGCTTGTGCAATTATAATACGACATTTTACTTTACAATTTGTGTAAATAAATGTTGTACATGTCATGTAACTCGAAAATATTTTTTGTTTGCTCGTTACGAAGTAACAACCGAGTCATGATGTCTACATTTTCTTTGCTTAGACATATCGTGTATTTTTACGAGGGTATTTACTATACCTACATAGTAAAACATTCTCACTAAATTAATTTTCTTCGTATTACTACTTTTTAGTAAATACTTATAAACCATATCTACCTAATATAAATATATTACAAACAAAAAAAAAACTTTTAATACCTACTTAAATAGGTAAAAATACTTACTTAGTACCTTCTTATTTCATATCATTCGAATATTTTTTCAAACAATGGATCACCACCAAACAAACAAATAACAATTTGACTATTTATTAATCAATTCATGCGCAGAAAACATTATCTTCTTATTTGTTTTTGGCACCCTTAAAACCGGCGACCTTCACTAAAAGTGTAAAGAATTTAGATAAAGCAAAAGAAGTTCTGCCAAGGGTAACGATTTATTAAGAGACGTGATCAATTCTGTACGTATGTAAAAAGACCTTTTAAAAATACTAAGTACTTATTTAAAATTTAGTAGTAACATTGTCGCGGATCAGAGGGACATACACACAAATAACAAACACAACTTACAGCCCTCAGGCGATGTCTTCGCTTACTTAACGTTCCAGGTAGAAAATTACTAAAACGGCAACCCTAGCTACACGGCATATTTATGTCGCGTCAGTTTAGGGAATCCCTTTAATGATGATAAATGTGATGGGATATTCTTTGAAATCTTCATCGTGCCGAGATTATTTTGACTGATAAGTGAGTTACGTATATACCTACGAAATTCCTCTAAGGTTATGAGGAACTTTTAAGAAAGTTTATACTTACCTTACCTATCTTAGAATCGTAGGTATAAGACTAGATAAGAAGTTAACTATAAATAAGACTTAATTCATCTTTTCATTCTTAGTCAAGAATAGCTTTAAAGTAACTAAACGTCAACCTGTTCGTGTCATCAGGAAATTAACCACCGATATCTATGTATGTAGGTATAATAGAGTACATGACTCAATTTCAATTGTCTATTTAAATTCAATATGAATATGATACGAATACGAAGATCCGGAACAACATAATAGGTCGGGCAACAGTCAAGTGTAACAATCAAGATAGAATGCGGGCAGGCAGCGCTCGTACCATCGACAATAGACTACACCGAGAGCGATATGAAATTTCATTAACGAGGGTCGACGCAGCTCTCCGCAAGACGGCGGGCAAACAGCGCGCGTGAACCCACGAATAATTCACACGCGAGCCCTACAAATAACGCTCCCCCCGCCCCGTGCCCACCCCCGCAATCCCTCCCGGCCGCAAACTGAGTTATTTATCGCCCCCGCGCCTCCCGTGCCGGGGACAGGAAATACCCGCACGTATTTTTACAGGCGGCCTTAGACCACGCGAAACACTAGCGACATCTCTCGAGGGGCGCGGGTGACGTAAATACGCCTCGACTCGAATGTCTGTGCTCTATTCGTCACGTGTTTATCTCTTGGTGAGTAACGACTCTTGTTTGTCGTAAAGAACATTTGCTAAGAAATATCTCTAATAACTATTTCATCTGGCGAGTGCTATACTTACTTATCTGCCAAATTGTGACGATTTTAAGAAAAAAGTAGATGCTTAGATACTCTTGGTTCTAATTCAGACTAAAATCGAAATGCATATTTAATAACTGTGACAAATGTTTGAGAACGTATATATTTTTATAGGTAATTTGTTCTTGGTTGGAAAACTCTAGTTGTAGATGAAACTTGTTTGAACAGATAATTACGTAGGTACCTAATAGTTGGATTTCAGATTGCTTATACAGAAGTAAGGTATTACTTAGTTTCTAGGGATTAGTTATGATTCATACAAAAATTAAGGTAAATAACAACTTGCTTTTCTGACAGAATACATGTGGTTTATCTAAAAAAAAGACGATTATTTCTTTTGATTCCATTGAGCTTCGCAGAAAAAAGTTTTTTTCGAGGGTCGAAATAAACTTTTATTGGTCTTTGTAAACCAAACAATGCAAACGAATTAGTACTCAGATTAAGGTAAGTAGTACGTATTTTTTATTAGCCATACTTGTTTAATTTTAAATGCCTTCCGTAGAAATAGCACACGTTGGGAATTGGCATAAATTAAATAAAGTAATAAAATTTTGTAGGTTTTCTTTTGCTTTGTTGAACGGTGCATAAGCAGTTGCATTTATTATAATTCTGATTCTTTGCTCAATTACAAACTGCCTTCCATGATAGACAACCAAAATTCAGAACAAATTTACCTAAAATCAGTGAAGTATGTGTTACGTGGTCAAGGAAAAGCTTTATTATGTATAAAATGATATTAACTGAGTTATTTTAACACCACACCAACATTATACTATACTTAGTGCATAGAATGATTCAAGTTAAATTAGGAATCGTAAATAAACTCAACTGAAACTGTTTATGAATAATTTTGCACCAATACTCTATTAATGTTGACTTGTTATTTCATTTAGAACAAACAGGAAAGATATTTATAAAAGGTCATCAAACTAAGTTAGGTATAGGTAAGCAGGTACTACTATATTTATGTTTTGTCTTTGATGCCAAAAGTTTTTTATGTATTTACTTTTTTAAGGACCAATTACCTAAGAGCCGGCAAGTGACCGCACTTAAAATAGAATTTTAGGCTGATTTTTAAATTATTTCTGAGATATTCTGTATGCCTATAATCATAAGTCTTGTGGTTATAAAAATATTGACTTAGGTACTGATAATTGAGATACTACAAAAATACTACTTATATATTTGTATTTGGGTACAGTTTATGAGTTGACACATTTTTATTTGTGGTAAGTCCTAATCAATTACCCATAGACCTATAGACAGTTTTTTTACCTACGCTTAAGGAATCTATAGATTTATCCAATTTTTTCATTGTGATTCCGACACATGATCCCGATCGAGTTATCGAAACAGTCATCGTAAAAAATTAAAAACAAATCCGTGCCCCCCACTCTCTGGGGAGTGTGGGCGCACTAGCGTAGAGCGGCAGCGTCCATAGAGATACTTAGTGTTCTAGAGGAGTCATCTCAAACCAGTTTTCTCTCCACCAATCACCAAATTCTCTCCCACAAAAAAATTTTTTTGGGGTTTCCGGGAAGAGATTGATAATGCGATAAGGTCGCCTTTTGTAGATTATCTTAGCTTAACCTTGGTCTTTTTTAGAGACGACGGCGAAGAATGGAGGAGACTTTTGTTCAGCAGTGGATTAATAATAGGCTAAAATGGGAACCATAAGTTCGCTGTAGCTTTAAAATACCTACCTAATGACGCATGTTTCCTAACATGTAGATTGCTACGTAGGTAAGTTATGTTTTTTGTCTTAACCATACAAAATCGGACTTCCACAATACCTACTGTCTTCTAGCACATCACGAAATATTATTTTATTCTGGCTACCAGAAACCGGTGAATTGTCATGAAACACTTTAATTTTTTTTGCATTGCAACATGCAGGCAACTTTTGTAAATTAATTGTTTCTAGTCACAGTTTCGGTAGGTTCGCTGAGATGCTAACTGTCGGTTCTATACGATAATAATAATAATATTTCATTGGCTCACCCCCCGTATTTTTTTGCGGGTAGGTAACGTGCTCGGTGACACCTCGTGCAGGTCAAGTGCGGGGCGCGGGGCGCGGGGCGGGGGTCGCTAATTCCAAGCGCGTAACCGCACCGCCTCAGGGGTCAATTTGCAAATCTCATTGATAAATTTTCTAATCATCATGCGAGTAATTTGCAAACTTTTCAAGAGAATTATTTTTTTCAAGTGTCAAGAGAGTTTATTAAAAAGGTTGTTTTTTCTTCTAATAGGTGAGAAGCTAATGAGTAAGAAGGTTTAGATAGGTAAGACTATCCTTGAGACTTTTGCGAGCCCGCACTGTTCGTATGTATCTTAACTGGTTTTACGCACTGTACTCATAAGTAGGAGGGTTAAGTACCTAACTTGATACTTATAAGTTAAGAAGTAAAAGTTATCTAAGTAAATAAAAATAATTAAGTTATGTCGATAGGTTTTCCCTTGTAATTTTTGACAACACAACTACTTAATTATAAATAGGAAGTAAAGAAATAAAAAAAAATTGTGATAAAACATCATTCGAATACGATACCAATTTACGTTTCATTAATGTCCGAAATAGACCCCAAACCCGCACCGTTTTCCTGCCGGATTTGCGTTCATACAGTAAAATAAAAAGGGCGATTTGGCGCCCTCCATCGACGCCGTGCGATTAGCGGCGCCCGGGGAAATTAAAAGTATTTTATTCCAGCATTTATTCCCTTTTTGTTTGTGTTGAATGCCGCGAGCCGGGCGGGCCGGACGGCGTGTCGAACGATGGACGCGGTGATATCGATAGCGTATGGTAGCTTGATAGCCGCTTTATATCTCCCGCGCCTACAACAAGGATTAACGCTGTCGACTAAATATTTATGGAGTTAGCACTTTATGGCGAGTGATCATGAGTGATGCGACCACGGAGCTACGATTTAATGATGTGTTGGTTTATCTATGAAATATCTATTAATTTATCTAATGATGATTTATTGTGACGGGATTGAAATGATGAAAAACATATATCATTGCCAACATTGATTAGCTGCTGAAGTGAGAACGTTGTCGCAAATCTAGTAGTCGGCGTAATACTAGTACCGGCACTACCTGCATACCTATTAATTGTAGGTATGGGTGTGGGTGGGTGAGCTTTAAAAAAGGGTAAATAATTATTTAAGGTCAATTACGAATTTATTAATATTCAGTACTTATGAATAAATTATGTAGGTACCTATAATAAAAATAAATCACTGACAGGTATTAAAGCTTAATTTAGGTACATACTTATAATAAGTATTTAATATCTAAGTTACTCTTCTCTTGTTATCTACAAAGTTGAAAGATGTAAAAAATAACAAAAATTCACCCCGCCGCCGCGCCGCCTATATTGAGAAGATAGGTTAGTATTATAAATAAGTAGATATTTTACGGTATTTTCATAGCGGACGGAGGGCGACAAACAACCGGATAATAAATCATATTACCTACTGTAATAAAGGAACGCAGTTGGCACGAGCGCAGTCGCAGGTCGAACTTATAGCCACATTAGCCACTGAGTCTAGAAATATATGTCTTTAATACAGTAGGTAGCGACTTTTGATCGGAGTCTACGTCTTTTAAATAAGAAAAGAATATTTTATTCACAAAAAAACCTACATAATGTATGTATCGTATTATTTTTTAGTTCGCTTGGTTAATATTTTATTCTGAGGTATACATACAAGCTCAAATTTTAACATTTTTTTAGAATTTTTACTGGAAAAACATTGAAGAGCCGTGCAATTCTGCAGCGGAATTTGTAGCAAAATATTTTATTTAACTTTCATGTAGATATTTTCACTGCCTTTTTCAATTGTACCAAAATACATAACATTGTGTTGTGATAATATAAGTAAAGGTAGGCTTTTACCTAATATGTTGGTTTTTGCAAAACTTTTGAGACGTAGTCATCAGTTATTCGTGTGACCAAAAACTTACTTACTCAATGATAATATTATCTATCTTACGATTATCTACTTAGATAAACATAGTTTTGAAGTGACTTTTAAGTTTACGTAGCTAATGCCGAATTATTGTGAAATGAATCGTTTTAAGATTTCATATTGTAAGGATTTTTAACAAGTAGCAACTACCTATATAAACTGAGAAATAAAAAGGCAGAATAAAATATAAATTAAAAAAAAAAAAGAAATTGGTTGTTGTTATCGAGCGTACAGTGCAGTACAATCGGTTACAACGGTGACGCTGTCGCACTCGTGCAGTTCAGTTTCCCGCCAATGCCGCACGGGGAGCCACGCCGCCATTTGTTTGTTTGATTATGTAAATTGACCACTTATTATAGCCATTCCCGTGTTATGATTTGTGAATGTTATTATGGAGCCCGCTGCCGTGACAGTTAGCTATGAAAATCATTTTTTTTATATTTCTTATCGTATCAAAATTACTTAGTTCTGAGAGACAAATTTTAGGTATACTTTTATACTTACTTTCATTTTTATGAAAATATCACTTAGGTAATACCTACAATATCTACATGCATCATGTTTAAAGTATAAACAAAAGGCTAGGTACTAATTATTCTAAATATCTAATGAAAAGGTTAATGAGTTATGTCAAAAATAGAAGAAATCACTATTATAATCGTAATTTGTACCTAAAGATACTTAAGCAGCATATAAGTAAGTACTTAACTATCTCCAAGATTAACAATCACTTGAATTACGACCACCTGACGTCCTGATAACTACTGTGTAACTCTTGAAGGTCTAGTAAAAATTTATTGGAATCAGCTTTTTAGTAGGTATTTTTAAGTGTAGGTAATTAGTTTTTACAAACATAAAAACTAATTAGTCTTAGTTAGAATTGGTATGCTGTTTTAGTACCTACTTAATGCATACACTGGCTTGCTAGAAAGGATACTTGTTACGGGATTGTCCTATAGGAAGACCGCTGACCTGTCACATCATTGCACACGGCACCGATGCAATGAATTGCGCAAGTGAAGTAAAGTGCCGACGCAGCAGCACGTGCAAGCCTCGACGCCCGCCCGGAGACCGGACGCCTCGGCCACTTGGGCTTCACACTTCGACCCATGCACTTACTTGTAATTAGTCGTAATTATAACTTGTAATTTCATTCTTTTAATAAATTAGTATTTTAAATTTTGGTTTTTTTTGAGACCTCCGACTCGCTGGACCATAATTGGCGCAGTCTTGGTAGTAGGCTCGAGCTAGGCGTGCGCGATCGCGATCAAGATTTCCGCTGGAATTCAGCCCGAGTCCCGCGTGACTAGCTGGTTCTCGAACCTTCGTCGAGCTGACCTACTCATCTCTACTCGTCGAGCTGAGGGCGGAGGAGATATCCGATCTTCGATATCACTCAAGAAGGACCAGGTATCGAGACATGATACTGTAAGTACGCTACAATTTATTCGTGGTGTTGCTTTCCCTATTTCCTAATTTCCTAGTGTAGTAAACTTCCAAAATTTTTCACCTTCGTAAATTACCTCATAGCTCTGCATCCAGGCAGGCTAGAGACACTTTTATTGATAGTAATAGAGATTTAGATTCATTAGATTTAGATAGTAATAGCGTAGAAATGGCTCAGCAGCAAATACCATTAGGACAGCCGTCCACTGGGCATGTTGAACCTGACACTATAATTAAGGCCCTTCGATTGGCGCCTGACTTTGATGGCAATCCTCATACACTGCCTCGCTTTATACAATTATGCGATCAGATTGTAGGAGCCTATTGGACGGAGGATAACCACCTCACCAATCTGTTCTTGATTAACGGCATACTAAACAAGATAAAGGGCAATGCCGCATTGACTATAAATGCGAATGGTATTCCATCCGATTGGTTAGGTATCAGAAACCATCTTATTAATAATTTCAGTGACCAAAGAGATGAGACCACTTTGTATAACGATCTAGCTATGCAAGTTCAAGGTAATAGCTCTCCTCAAGAGTTCTACGATAGGTGTCAGACATTGTTTAGCACTATAATGACGTTTGTAACCTTACACGAAAGCATCCCCACGACCGTAACTGCTAAGAGAGACCTGTATAAAAAATTGACAATGCAGGCTTTTGTTCGCGGACTCAAAGAACCTTTGGGATCTCGTATAAGGTGCATGCGTCCAGAGAGCATGGAGAAAGCATTGGAGTTTGTTCAGGAGGAGTTAAATACTATGTATTTACAGCAACGTAATGAAGGACTCCCTAAAAACTTACAAGGGTCATCCGCCTCTAAACCTGTACAGACACCAACGCCATCGCCACAAACTCAACTACCTCAAATACCTAAACCTTTCACCTTTGGTCCTATGACACAATTTCCACCTCGTCAGAATTTTAATAATTATCAACCTAAACCTAATGCACAATTCCAACTCAATCAAACTACACCTCGCATGCCTACACGCACCCAACAGATGTTCGCAGCACCACCTCGAAATTATAATGCCAATAGTAATATGTTCAGATTACCAAATCGAAATTTTAATAATAATGCCGGTCCTCGCCCTATGAGCGGCGTTAATCATTTTACACCAAGAGTTTTACCACCTAGTGGCCATGACTGGACCAAACATGGCAATCCGCCTCCCACAAATTATTTCAAATCTCGAGATGTGAATCTGAACGAGTGTTATGCTTATGATTCTGATTATAATTACTACCCCGTGTATTACGAACCAGACTATAGTGACTATAATAACTATAACTACGTTGAACCTATTGACTACGACAGGACTAACTATAATGTTTTTGACGAAAACCTGTATACTGGACAAGGACCGAGTATATCGGAAGTGACTTATAATGAACAGACAGATAACCTTCCCCAGCCATCGTCTAGCCAAGCTGAGGATTTTCAGATAGCCAGCCTTACAAAAAAGTTAAAATAGAAGTTAATCTGCAAACACAACGACAGTTACCCTATGTGCAGATAACTGATCCCCCTCTTAAACTTCTATTGGACACTGGCGCAAACCAATCTTTCCTTAGTCCCATTGCAGCAAAGAAATACTACCCTCATGTGCAATTGAATTATGACCCCTTTCAAATAACTAATATACACGGTACTTCTAAAAGTGATCATTCTATAACTTTACCGTGTTTCCAAGAATTCAATTGTGATAATGACATTACATTATTCCTTTATGACTTTCACGAGTTCTTTGATGGATTAATAGGGTTAGATTTGCTCACCCAATGGGAAGCCAAACTTGATCTTAAAGACTTAATAATAGTAACTAGCAACGCGTCCAACCCTATCAAAATGTATAACTCGCGCAACGTTAACCTCTACGAGGATATCATACCAGCTAAATCTTCTAAGTTACTTAGACTTCCTATCAATGTAGGGGACGGTGATGCTTATATACCGGAACAAGTATTGTGTAACTGCCTAATTCATGAATGTATAACCTCAGTTAAGAACAATCGCGGTGTGATAGAAATTGAAAACCCATCCGATCACGATGTTATATTATCTTTGGATAGACCCGCGAATGCCGAACTGTTCAATGTCGATAGTGCTAGCATAGATCAGCAGCCCATGTCTAAGCGAACCCAAGAGGTTCTGTCGCGTCTACGTACAGACCACCTCAACGCAGAAGAGAAAGCCAACCTACTACAGCTTTGCTCACAATACTCAGATATATTTTATATTGATGGTGAAGCCTTGACATTCACCAACCAAGTTAAACATTCTATTAAAACCACGGATGAGGTACCGATCTACACTAAAAGCCACAGGTATCCCTTTATACACAGACAAGAAGTCCGTGATCAAATTCAAAAAATGTTAGATCAGGGAATAATAAGGCCCTCGGAGTCTGCATGGAGCTCCCCCATCTGGGTAGTTCCCAAGAAATTAGATGCATCCGGCAAACAAAAATGGCGTTTAGTTGTCGATTTTCGTAAACTAAACGAAAAGACTATTGACGACAAGTACCCTATACCGAACATCAATGACGTACTTGACAAGCTAGGAAAGTGTCAATACTTCACTACACTTGATTTGGCGTCCGGATTTTATCAATGCGAAATGAATCCACAAGATATACCTAAAACAGCCTTCAATGTAGAGCACGGGCACTTTGAATTCCTTCGGATGCCGATGGGATTAAAAAATGCGCCATCAACCTTTCAAAGAGTGATGGACAATGTCCTTAGAGGCCTTCAAAATGAAATATGCCTGGTATACTTGGACGACATAATAGTCTTTAGTACTTCTCTCCAAGAGCACATCCTTAACCTTGAAAAGGTTTTTCAGAGACTCAGGGAATCTAACTTCAAAGTACAAATGGACAAGTCAGAGTTCCTCAAGCTTGAGACTGCCTATTTAGGTCACGTCATAACTCGTGACGGTATCAAGCCAAATCCCGATAAAATATCCGCAATAGTTAAATATCCAATCCCCAAAACCAGTAAGGAAATCAAACAATTTTTAGGCCTCCTCGGTTACTACCGAAAATTCATACCAGATTTTGCCCGTATAACCAAGCCAATGACCCACTGTCTTAAGAAAGGTCAGAGAATATCAATTGATAATCCGGCTTACGTTAAGTGTTTTGAGACATGTAAAAGCTTACTGACAAATGACCCCATACTTAAATACCCTGACTTTGAAAAAGAATTCATACTGACTACAGACGCAAGTAACTTCGCAATCGGAGCCATATTATCTCAAGGGCCCATAGGTTCCGACAAACCTATATCCTACGCGTCTCGTACTCTTAATACCAGTGAGACCAACTATAGCACAATAGAGAAAGAGCTATTAGCCATAGTTTGGGCCACCAAGTATTTCAGGCCATACTTGTTTGGTAGAAAATTTAAGGTGTTAACAGATCATAAACCACTCCAGTGGCTAATGAGTCTGCGTGAACCCAATTCTCGGCTTACAAGATGGAAACTGAAATTAAGCGAGTACGATTTCAGTGTCATATACAAAAAAGGCAAAAGCAATACGAACGCCGACGCACTGTCTAGGGTCTATGATAAAAAGTATAACAGGAAATTTAGATTATACAGACGCTATAAACTATAATAAGGCCATTGAATCTCTTGAAACCAATCAAAAGAAATTAGCTAGTAACTATAATACCCACGTTAGCTTAAATAAGGAGTGGATGGCTCATCATGCGAGTGTATTAGTTAGTCTAGTAGAAAATCAAAAGAAACTTAACCATACATTGAATATTCTTCTAGACGACGAGATCCATAAGAATAGCAATCTGATAAAATACGCTAAGTTAGCTCAGTTCTTATCGATCGTCACCAATAATATAGATGAACTCTCAAACGAATTACGCAGAATAGAAGATATATTGGCGTTCACTCGTACATCAAGTGTCCATCACTCGATGTTAAGAGTCGACATTTTAAGTAAGATTATTAGAAAACTTAAGGAATTATATAATAACGAACAATTATTAGATATAGATTTAAGAGACTATTATAATATCATACAGGCAGGTTCATATTATATGAATAGACAAATAGTTATAGTTTTCAAGTTTCCAATACTTTCAACAGAAACCTATGATCTTTATAAATTACCTATAGTACCCAACCAATATAACCAAATCCTAATACCCCCTCATCCTTTACTAGCAACCAACGGTAAAGAGTACATGTACATAGAGGCAGAATGCCCGAAGATACAATCTCGATACCTATGTCAACCAACAACTTACCAGCAAATTAGATCGGATTCTGACTGTATCCAGACACTCATCTTCAGACAGGCCATCGACGACTCCTGCCAGCAGATCACCGTCAATCTTACAAGAGAGACGCTAGAAAAGTTGGATGACAGACATTACATCCTAACTCTTCCACGGCCAACCAAAGTACGATTTACATGTGAGCGAGATGAATACCGAATTCTGCATCGTAGCCATCTCATTACTATTCCACGTCGGTGTTCAGTTCAAACAGATGACTTCACCATCTACAACTCTCAAGATCGCGTCGAAGGACAACCCGTCAAGATATTCAACATCCCCGATAACCCGGACCTACACATCTCATCGCAGCCAGCGATAACTCTTAATTCTATCGACCTGAAGATGCTTCGGAACATTCAAGATAGAGTTTTATCCCAGAAACCCATGGAAATGGACGAAGTGAATACAGCATCCCTATACCACACTACAGTACCATTATATGTATTGCTGAGCATCACTGCAGTCGCAGCTACGGTTATATTAAGCCGCAAATATATGAACCGAAGACAGAATCCTGGAACCACAGACGATATCCCGAAGACTGAAGAAACTTCCAGATCCACAACTATATACAGCATCCCAAGCCCTGCAAACAGAATATCGAACGCAACATTTTCGTTAAAGAACCTAAAATAGTTGCGTTTCTAAGGGTGGAGGTGTTACGGGATTGTCCTATAGGAAGACCGCTGACCTGTCACATCATTGCACACGGCACCGATGCAATGAATTGCGCAAGTGAAGTAAAGTGCCGACGCAGCAGCACGTGCAAGCCTCGACGCCCGCCCGGAGACCGGACGCCTCGGCCACTTGGGCTTCACACTTCGACCCATGCACTTACTTGTAATTAGTCGTAATTATAACTTGTAATTTCATTCTTTTAATAAATTAGTATTTTAAATTTTGGTTTTTTTTGAGACCTCCGACTCGCTGGACCATAATTTACTGACCTCCTTTTGTTTACTAATACACTTAGATTATCTATAATCATAGTGTATCAGTAAAATAAAAGTAGAACGCGCGAATTCATCAGTCTCGTATTCATGTGGTAGGTAGATGGTAAGTTTAATTGCAACACAAGCAAAGTAAGGGCACCTATAGGGTTACCTAATGGCACTAACATCCGGGTTGCTTTTGACAAGGGTTCTTTCATTGACTCGACAAATACAAAAGGAATTCCGACGTGGTTTTTTTTCTAAGTTAGTTAGTTGCATTAGTCAGAAATCTGTATAGTATAAGTAAGTAATAAAAGTTTATATCTTAATCATGAAATTATTTTAACCAAACTGTATATAAATAAAAGGAAACAAAAAAAATTGACTTCAATTTAAAGCCACGAGAAAACGCAAAATGGATTAACAGGTGTAATAGAATAACAGTTCTTTTTCACATTCGTCGGAAATAAAATAGGACATATTATTGTGTAATTAAGTACATAATAAAACTTCAAAAAGTAAGTAGATACAAGTAGCACATACTCAAGCAATCTCAACTTTAAAATTCATGACCTAAATCGGGAATCCTTTGTTCGTTCGGTCAAACGCCCGCGAAATAAAAAGCAGCATATTGGAGCAAAATATTGCGAAGTGAATGCAACTGCAC
Source organism: Amyelois transitella (assembly GCF_032362555.1). Classification (NCBI taxonomy): domain Eukaryota; kingdom Metazoa; phylum Arthropoda; class Insecta; order Lepidoptera; family Pyralidae; genus Amyelois; species Amyelois transitella. The sequence continues at coordinate 6,004,431 of NC_083519.1, read as the reverse complement.
CTCTCCGCGCCGCTGTGAAAACGTCGTGCCTCAGCACAACAGTTGACTCGGAACATACACACACACACACACACAGAGACAAGTATAATAAAGGGGATGGAACGGAGGGGGGCAGGGGTAGGGTTGACAAAGATTTTTTGGGTAAAATACCATATTTTGGTCTCGTACTCTCATTAAAAAATGCTTGCGTTTTAAATTCACCTCAATAGGAAAGATGCTCGTGAATAATCTGTAAGTATTAGACATGGGTAAATAACGAGTTAGTATAATATTATATGAACCAAAAGTCTGGTGCCAAAGTAAATAAGTATACCTAGTAAGGTAAAGTAACGTATTTAGGAAGATATCACTAAACGCATTTACTCTTCAATTCACTTACTGTAAGTTATTTATGTTATAGGTCTGTAAGAATCTCCAATTAAAAACCTTTTCATTAAAAGAACGTTTATAAAAGCTACCTACCTACTTACTCAATTTATTAAATTCGTGACAGATTTAGCCATAAAAAGTCAACAGACAGTACGAAGCTTTTGCATTTATGTCATGGATAGATGAGATCACCTGCCTAGTTCCGTTAATTGTATAAATTTGTCAGCCCTACGCGGGGGTGCTGTGACGATGCAGTTTGCACCGCGGCCTCCTCCAACCTTCACCAACTTGCGCCCGTGTTCTTGGGAATCGTTTTAAATTCAACAACCGCAGAACACTCTACAAACTACTATGCACTCTGTCTTCTCTTCAACAAGAACTAAAATCACAACCGACTCTTTTTGTAAGACTTTTTGAACTTAAAGCTCCCTGTCACCGCAACACCAGATTTAAAACTCTACACGCAATACATAAAGTCGAGAATCCTGTAAATAATGCAAAAATGGCAGCTGTCCTTGGTGTGAGTGCGGAGGTGAGAAATACATTAGCGGTACCGTTTTCTATTGGTCGTTGCTCCTGTGTTGATATTAAGGAGTCCACGTGGACTGCTTTGGTGGTTTGTTGTCTCGTTTTTTTCAGCGTGCAGGTCTCAGTCCGTCTCGTTCTAATCTACAACGAAACGTGGAATGTCATGTCCGGAGTTGTTCAGAAAGTCGTGAGCGTGCATCGTGCTTCGAACTTAAGCTCCGATCCGTAAAGTCGAATGTTTCTTAACTTCTATATCAATATTGAAATCACTTCCGTTGCGACAAGGCTTATTTTCTATTGACGGATTATTTGTTCATATCGTTCATGTGGATATGGAATATTGATAAGCATTTTTAAGTCAATTAAGGTTGTAAGCTAAAGGCGGTTGTTGCTACATTTAAATTATCGGCCGGCATTCAAATAACGCCATTTTTTTCGTGTCGGCACGAATTTATTTATAGTTATATGTTATGGCGGGTATAATAACGGCGTGGGCGATACTATTACGACGCATATCGAATATAGGGTATTCATTCACTTAGTCACGGATATCGGTTTAGTTGCGAACAATGTTCATTAATTTTATTGACCTAGGTGTTGCCTACCTACTACCTAAAGAAAACTTCAGAGTTATAGGTAACTTCCGACAATATTATTTATAGGTAGGTTAGGTACACATTAATACCCACTTAATTATATATTAAGTGCCGTGTGGTTCCCGACACCAATATAAAAAAAGAGTAGGACCACTCCATCTCTTTCCCATGGCTTTAGTTAAAGGCGACTAAGGGATAGGCTTATATATTTGGGATTCTTCTTTTATTTTGATGGGCAAGCAACCTGTCACTATTTGAATCTCAATTCTATCATTAAGCCAAGCGGCTGAACGGCCTTTTGATGACTGTTGGCTCTGTCTACCCCGAAAGGCATAAGTAAAGACGTAATTATATATTTCATATACCTTACTTACCAACGTAAACTCCTTTTGGTGCTATTCTTAACCTCCCTAGCTACTAATAATTATAAATGCAAAAGTAACTCAATGTCTGTCTGTTACGCATTAACTCCTAAATCACTGCACTGATTTTAATGAAATTCGAAACAGAGATTAAGTTCATCCTGAGGAATAACAAAAGCTACAAGGGAAGAAGAACGTAGAAGAAGTCGCGGGCAAAAGCTATTAAGTTATTAGTAATTTAAGTAAGTACTTAAATTACCTAACCTATAAACCTAAACTATAAACCTAAACTATAAATTTAAATAAATATAAGTATATTTATTTAAATTTATAGTTTAGGTAGGTAGGTCCTATTAATAATACGTAAGGGTCTTTCGTGTCAACTAGACCACGATCTAAATACTTAAATATTTAAAAGAATTTTTAAGTAGATGCGTATTTCACGAGAATTTTAAAAGTTATGACTTTTACTCTCTGCTATTAGGTTTCCGAAAATGTAAAAATAGACTTGACATTATCGTTACACTTGTAAAACAAATAACTAGTTACTTCTATTTACTTATGTGTTATAAATAATCGTTGTTAAACTCAAACCAATCAAACTATTTCAATTAAATAGATACTCAAAAAGTCAAATACATACAGATTTTTTTATTTATTAATTAATTCCTACAATGTATTAAAAACTTTAAAAAGGTCATTGACTTTCTTACCGTAAGCTTACTTACGTTTTTAGTTCCGTAGTGACATCTAGGTAGCTTTGTAGCACTTAGTTACACTAGAGGCAGGCGCCATCTATCGAATGAGTTTCACATTACGGGGTTTTCAGGATTGTAAACCTAAAGGTTTACCCAAAGGTTTAGGTAATTTAGATGATTTGGCGTTAAATGTAATATTTCCTATTATTAGTTCTAGGCAGATAATTCGTAGTTATGTAAAGATTTTCTAGCGAAACCTCTACTAATTAAGGAGAATCAATATAAATAGAATTCACTAGACTTAATTACGGATATGGCTTACTCTGCATTTTGTCGATAGTACCTATATACATAAATGCACGCCTTTTTTTCGGAGGGAAGGGAAGGTTGTCATCGTCATATTCACCATAAATATGTAGAAATGAAAAATAGGAACAGAAATAACGTAGATGTGATTGAAAATCGGCTTAAAATATTTTTATATTTTAAATAGTAATTACCCGAAAAATCTGATAATTTCAATTTTAAGATAAATTTCAAGGTTTAGGGGTAAAATAGACTGGAGTTTGGCAATACAATACTGTCAAGTGTCAAAGTCTGACTAGCTGGAAGGGAGGAGGTCGGCTTGGCTCGGCACTCCGAGTATATATTTATATCTGTCCTCCGAGTAGAATTCTCTTTATTCGAATAATTTTTTGTTGCCCGCACGTTGACTTTTAAACTAATTCATTTGAACCTTCTGAAGATGCCACCTCGGATAATTTTATTATTTAGCGGGAAAAGGAAATCCGGCAAAGATTATTTGACTGATAATCTGCAAAAAATGTAAGGACCATTATTTTTAGTCTAATCCGAATTAATTTTATTATTTTTTCTATATTTTATAAACAGCTTTTTAGTATTTATCTTTTTTGTCCGAATTCATATAGACAGATAGAATACCTTATAATGCACATAAAATTATACAATAAATTTATCCTAAGCATGTTAAATTTAAATCACATTAACCTACCCACATTCACTGCATATTCGCCTCTATAACGGGTCTTAAGTTCCACTCAGGGCGGGTAACGACATGATGTGTATGATAAGTACAAATAATTATTTTATTTTATTATAGGGTGAATAATTTCAATTTTCCAAGTCAATAAATGTGTAAAACATTATTTCGTTTCAAGGAATCTTTACATATAATTTTCATTTATTGTTTCAGTTTAACGGACCGCTGTGAAATTATTAAAATATCTCGGCCAATAAAAAGTCACTGGGCCAAGGAGAAAAATTTGAATTTGAATGAATTGCTCTGCGATACTCAGTACAAAGAGCTGTACCGATTAGACATGATACGCTGGAGTGAAGATATGAGAGATAAAGATTATGGCTGCTTTTGTAGGGAGGCATGCCAAAATGGTATATAAGTTTTACATTATCCATAAATTATATTTTTGTTGTGTAATTGAAGCCCCAGGCAAAAGGTTTAATATGAATGTTGATTATGATTATTATGTCGTGCTCTTTGGTGTGTCCTTGTTGTGCATCATTCACGGATTGCATTGCATTGAACACTAAGTTATCACTCGGTTATTTTTTTTTTATCTATACACAATGGTTCTGTGCCTACACGTTGTGACAATACCCACATTTTTATTTTTATATTTACTTTTTGTTTTAGTACCTGCATCTACATCAAATGATGATAACTGGAAATCAGCATTTTTGTACTCTTTCAGTGCAAAAAGATCACTGAGTTATGTCCATTTCGACTTGCTACAGCACACCTGTCTTAGTTTTAAGGATGTTTTTTGTCATATTTTTTTTGTGTTTGTAGCAATGTCGAATAAACGTTTTATCTGTACATACAGACATATGGTCACATCTATGTCCTTTGCGGGGTAGACAGAGCCAACAATCTAAAAAAGACTGAATGGCCACATTCAGCTATTTGGCTTAATGATAGAATTGAGATTCAAATAGTGACAGGTTGCTAGCCCATCGCCTAAAAAAGAATCCCAAGTTTGTAAGCCTATCCTTTAGTCACCTTTTACGACATCCATGGGAAAGAGATGGAGTGGTCCTATTCTTTTTTGTATTGGTGCCGGGAACCACATGGCACTTTTCTATCCATCTATCTATCTATAATGACTCAGATGATAAATCAGGTGGACCCAGGCAATGCTACTTTATTAGGAGACTGACACACATAATGATTTAAATAAATAATAAATGCAATTGTTGGAAAGGATATTGAGCGAAAAGTTTCATAGTTTAATACTATTATAAAATTTCTTTAATAACTTTAATTTCAGCTGCAGATCGGCCAATTTGGATAGTGAGTGATATCAGGCGTAAAACAGACATAAGATGGTTTAAAGAAACTTACGGAGACATTATTAGAACTATAAGGATTGAAGCTGATGAAACTACCAGAGTGCTGCGCGGATACCAGTTCCAGCCGGGTGTGGATGATTTCCCATCGGAGTGTGACCTCGATGATTATTACTACTGGGACCTGTTGATAAATAATGGGAGAGAACGTCAGCAATTACAAGAACAGTTAGCCAGTATATTAGGATTATTGTCACATTTATAGCTTAATTTATTTTTTAACAATCATGTGGGTTTGAATGTATGTGGTTGATTACCCATGCAAGAGGAGAAAAGATTAACTGTAATGAATGCATGGATTATTAGTATCATTGAGTTCCTATAACACCAAGTGTCAAAGTTATTTTAGGGATCTGAATCATATAAGACTAAACGAAGTGGTAAATACTGGTGAAAGTGAGATTACATCTGATGGTTGTGATACCATAACATATCATCATGCATTTAATTTCTAAAGTTTATAAATTTGTTATTCCGATTTCTGTGATTGTATTAGAAGTTATCTGTTACTTTTTAAAATAATAATTTATAAGTGATTCAAATGTGTCAATATTAAGTTTTCTTATCGTGTTGTTGTGACCTTTTTAATAAGATACTGATTGTTTATTCTGCGCGGTGATTTGAGGATTGATAAATTAATTAGAAAAAATGAAGCTATATATTAAATTATTTTCAAATATTTTTTTATTTCTATATATGGTACCTATTTCTATAGGTTATGAGTAATGCATACGCCTATACCCTTTACACGGACGTTTCTAGTTTTAGCATATAAATGTGAAATTAAAAAACGTCACCAGGGATGAGAAGAAATTGAGAATGAGTAAAGTAAAAATAATAAAAATACAAATAAAAACTGGCCAAGTGCGACTCAAACTCGCGCACTCAGGTTTCCGTACCTCTTCGTGGAAAGAGCCCAGGGTTCGCCGTAGACCATGGTCTTATTGACGCAACGAGGGACAGACTTTACTACTACCAAATTTCTTTTTTATACGGACTAACATGAAGGAAATAAACCTTGCTGTTGTTTCTAGAATGCTGGCTCTGTCTTCCTCGTACGTTATATTATATATATACATATATATGTAACTTTAAAACATTTGGAGCTGGACTGGAAGAGTTGTTATTAATAGGGAGTACTCATGTTGAGTGACTAAAAATAATCTATAGGTACTTAATGCAAGTAGGTAAGTATCTTGTAATGCAAGCAGGGTATTGTCAAGTGCCAAGAAGAAGCCAGTCAACAGCAATAGACAGTTAAGTAGAAACCGCATAGTACGAATTGCAATGCTATTTATACATAAACAGTGAACACATAGTACTGAATGTCATCAGTAGATGTCTCTATAACTAAATATAGGCAATATCTTTGTTAAGACTCCACGATAAATAGCGAAAAACTGTGCCAACTGCTTATCTTTCCGAGCAGTTTGTAAAAGTCAATCAAGTAAAGGCTTCTGGACTTGGGATTCTTTTAGGGGATGGATAATATGAATGGGTAAGCAGCCTATCATTGTCTAACCAGTAAACTATACAGCTGTACGTGAACTTAGTCTTTCGAGACAGCCGACTTGAAAAAAAGGGATTTATTGTGTACTAGTTTTTACCTGCAATTTCGCCCGAATCGCAAATCCCACGGCACTATAGTTTTTCCCGGGATGAAAGAATCCCATGTTCATCAACTCCAGACTCTTAATTATAAGTATATACGGAAAATATTTATGTTTTCCTGTTTATTCATACTAGTAATGCGACGTTAATCGACACAATTGTACAAATTGAGTTGAAAACGAGAGTAAGTGTGCTAATACCGTTGTCTTTAAATTACTGTAAATTGGGTAATTGACCAGTATCAAAATTTATGACTGACTCGTCATGTTACTGTTCAAATTGTAATAGGTATGAGTAATCGCAATCTTTTGTCATTATCATCTGCAGGCCAAATGCGTTACCCAACTTTAAAAATGGTTAAGTTTTGGTCGATCTGAACAATTGAGGTGTTGTTCAACAACAAGTTGTTAGTCGTGAACGTAAGTGGCCAACAACGGCATCCGACATGGCTTTACAGCTGCCATCTTGTGATAGCGGCCGGGAACAACCGCTGATCGTGCCTTCTGAAGCACGGAGGAGGTTGAGAAAATTTTGTTGCTCATGCCGTCACTCGTCTAAGGTGGGAACTGCACTCAGGGTTGCTTAACATATGTGTAAGCACTTCAAATTAAACACTTACTCCAATTAGGCTAGCAGGTTCGCAATTATACAATTGCGGTTGAATGAAAAGAAATGAAAGACTAATAGTTTTGATTAGGAATTTATTGATGTTGTTTGTGTAGCTGTGTTTATGGTTTCTCCATGTTTCAGTAGTTCAGAGGTCATGTGACATGTGTTGAAACCCTGAGGGTGACATCATGCTTCTTTCTTAGGTTTTAAGATTGCTTGCAAGATCCTGAAGCCCAGATAATTTTCAAATCAAACACTACTTATTGAACACCTACCCAGATCATACTACGCCCGGATTTGCCTGATGGCAGGTATCTAGGACGCGTTCAGGCTTGCAAAGGGCGCCGTTCACCATGCAATGTGATGCTGGGTTTTACGTCCAAGACAGTCTGTCGTCGTCGCCGTAATAGTCCAAGATCCCAGAGCCGTAAGACACAACTTATTTTCTAAAGAATGGATCTTTCGATTCTCAGTAGTCTTTCATGTACTTTTAATACCTGCATGTTTGTGAGACTTGCCCAGTGACACCTGCGCAGGTACCAGGCGAGAAAGGTAACTAAAAATCACAGTTACTTAACTTAAATTTTTATGACTGATTTTTATATATATTTTATAGACTATTACTCTGAAGTCATATCAGAGAAGTCAGACGCTTTCCATGCGCCAGAACTTTTGTCAGACGCTTTAAAGCTCTATCAAAAAAAAATTAACTTAATTTATTTTTAAATGTCTGACTTTTATATATGTTATTCAGATAACTATTACAAAATTGTATTAAATCAGTCAGACAGTTTGTAATGACCAAACACCCCTTAAACACAAGAATTACTCAGCCTCGAGTATGAGCGCGATAGCACAATGCGCATGCGCGTCAGAGTAAAATATCTAATATTTGAAAAGTACTTACTGTTTTCAATTTCATATTTTTGCATATCTATTTAAATACGATGAAATTTATAATTAAAATAATAATTAATCATTTTTAAAATAATATAATATATTGCATACTGTATATAAAAATAAAAATGTAAAAAAAATTCTCTATTTGTTTCAGTCAAAATATTAAATGTACAGACAAAATATTTTTACCGTATTATATGTAGTATTTTGATTTTCAGTTTTTTTAATAAATACTCAAACAACACAAAAAAAAAATATTTTTAATAATAAAAATTAATATATATCTTGTTATCGTTGGGACTCGAACTCGGACCGCCAACTTCACAGTCTCACGCGCTAACCACTGGACCATCCAAGCCGTTGCGGTGGTGTCGAAATTAAAGTAGACTACATACATATGGTCACGTCTATATCCCTTGCGGAGAAGACAGAGCCAACAGTCTTGAAAAGACTAAATGGCCACGTTCAGCTATTTGGCTTAATGATAGAATTGAGATTCAAATAGTGATAGGTTGCTCGCCCATCGCCTAAAAAAGAATCCCAAGTTTGTAAGCCTATCCCTTATGCCTTTCACTTATATTTATATGTTATAGGTTTACTATTACTATACTATTTTTTAATTGTTTATGATTTTATTTTTACGGAATATTCTGCCAGCAACGACAATCTAACTGATGATGAGGACGATGACTTGAGTGGACAGTATTGAGATTTAATAAATGATGAAAATTCAAATGATTATTTTGATGATGAAGATGATAAAGAGACAATAAAATAATTATTCAATTGATTAATCATAATTAATTATTTTTTTATTGAAATTATTATAATAGATATATTTTTTTAAATAAATTAAAAATCATTCTTTTTGAAAGGCTATTGCTACAAAAAAATTCATTTTCCCCTATTTATATGCAATATATTATATTATTTTAAAAATGATTAATTATTATTTTAATTATAAATTTCATCGTATTTGAATAGATATGCAAAAATATGAAATTGAAAACAGTAAGTACTTTTCAAATATTAGATATTTTACTCTGACGCGCATGCGCATTGTGCTATCGCGCTCATACTCGAGGCTGAGTAATTCTTGTGTTTAAGGGGTGTTTGGTCATTACAAACTGTCTGACTGATTTAATACAATTTTGTAATAGTTATCTGAATAACATATATAAAAGTCAGACATTTAAAAATAAATTAAGTTAATTTTTTTTTGATAGAGCTTTAAAGCGTCTGACAAAAGTTCTGGCGCATGGAAAGCGTCTGACTTCTCTGATATGACTTCAGAGTAATAGTCTATAAAATATATATAAAAATCAGTCATAAAAATTTAAGTTAAGTAACTGTGATTTTTAGTTACCTTTCTCGCCTGGTACCTGCGCAGGTGTCACTGGGCAAGTCTCACAAACATGCAGGTATTAAAAGTACATGAAAGACTACTGAGAATCGAAAGATCCATTCTTTAGAAAATAAGTTGTGTCTTACGGCTCTGGGATCTTACTCTATAATGTCAATTGCGGTGGGTGTAGTTCTCTGCGGAGCGGGGTGCGGGCGCGGGGGAGGTATCGATGCGGCTGCGCGCGCAGGCCCGCGCCCCTCGCTTCGATTTTCCTGTCCGGGCGAACGCGACGGTGGCGGCGCGTTGCATAACTTGGTGGCGGCACTCCGCGCGCGAACCCGCCCCGAGCGCCCGCGAGCGCGCCACACGCGCACACACGCGCAACCCTCGCGCTACGTCGCGCCCTTTACGTAACGCGCGACCACCGCTCCGTACGGAAGGATACTTTGAGTGATAGTGCGACGTGCCCGCTGTGAGGATACGAGGCGGCGAGTGACGACCGCCGGTGGCTGGTAGGTGCCGCAGTGCGCGCGCTCGCCTTTGTCCGGGCGCGTGGAGGCGGCGGTGGCGTGCTGAATAATTGAGGCAGAGGCTGGCCGGCGGCCGCTATCGACCTCGCTCGCGTGACTCGAGCGATTACCACGGCAAGGACGCCGCGCTGGCTGCGGCAAACGTCGCCACCGCCGTCGCCGTTGCGTCTGCTGTCACTGCCTGCTTTATACTCGCTCTTTCTTTTCTTTTTAATCCTTTTATATAGAATATGTTGATGTTTAGGTCTTGTTTGAGTCACCATTATTATGATGTCCAAGTTTTAAAGTAGCTGAAACTTTAATAGATCGATATTATTACCGCAATAAGAAACAAAGCTAGTGTATTTAGTAACAGAGTTAGGATTCTTAGCCTTATTGCAAATGACAACTGCACCTGGCACTATCTGCTATTTACATTGCTTTTTTCATTTTGCCTTCTTATTACTCTAACGAATATACTTGGAAAATTATAAAAATATATCGTTTCTTGGAACGACCTAAAAGGTAAGTGTTTTAAGACTGCTACTTGTAAACGAAGGACAACATTATAATGCTTATTAGCTTTGTGTTAAATTTCTATGACATGTTTAAAAATGCGTAAACCGTTCTACGAAATATGTATAGTCCTACGCGCGTGCTACGACGTCTAGTGTCGTAGCACTAGTTCGTAGCCTGCTACGCACCGCCTCGACTCAATTTGTTTTGTAGTTAGAGAATTTCTAGAAATAAAACCGCACTCAAATAGACGTGGGATTATGTCTAAAATTATCTTAAACGATTTATTCAGATACTTATAATAGTTTCCTTCAAACTATTATGGGACACTGCTACAATAAGTCATCCGAATGCTATTTTTATGAAAATACTTTCCTTATGTCTTTAGACATGTTTGTCTTACAATTTACGTTATCGTTGGGATGAGACGCCACTCTCCTGACGATCCAGGCTAAATGTCCTTGACTCCAAGGACGTAGAAGGGAAGATTGCGCCAAACTTAAGACAATATTACTCTATTACCCTTGAGGGATCTTAACCTCAGGTAGATTTAATTTTCACCTGTTTTGGAAGAAAAATAAAAAACGGTTGGTATTTAAAGGTTTGAATTGGGAAATGTTTTCCTTTGGTATCACTATCATTTTTAGGTTTTGAAGACAAAGTATAAGACCGGCTTTATTCTTGAAACAAACGACACGATGTTAAAAAACAAACGATAGTTTTAGCATAACTTATTGCTAAGAAAGATTGGTGACATTATGCAAATTTACTGTTCATTTGAGGATGCAAACTAAGATTCTTTGAGGACCTTTAGTTACATTAGTAAGAAATTCCATCGTGAAAGCCAATTGGATTCTATAAGAAATTGCAAGCCTCAATTATAAGAAACCATATGTATTGTATGAGATAGCCGTTAATTTCTCGTAAACAATAAATGGTTTAACGTACGCATATTATCCCTGATTTTATCACGCATTGTTTCATAGATTTCACAAGTGTACCTATACTGTATCATGAAAGACTTGCAGCGTGAGAAGGCTATGAAAATTGCTGAAATAGAAAGTCAATCAAAAGTAACCCTAGGATGAAAAAACATAAACGACAACAGCTTCTGTCCCAAAAGGATAGGCAGAGACAAGATCTTTCCACTCGCCACATTCCTTGACCACTTTTTTTTTGTCATTTATCAATATTTTCATACAAGTTTGTTGGTGAGGTTACGCTTGACTTGACCTTTCAACAAACCGTCCCCTAGGATGGTAAAAAATAAATAAGGGAGAGGACAAGGAGGCATTATAGCAATTAGAAGCAACAATAATAAAAAAAAAAAATTAAAACTTTTGAGAAAATTTTAATTGAGAATTTTTGGAACATTATGATTACTTTACAAGAAAAAACATGCTATTAAGAAAAATGACGCGCGATAGCTCTAAGGGGCGAGCGGAAGAAGAATTTGAAAAGTTACTTATATCATTTATTCCGCGAACTTACGAGGAAATGCGGGTTCGTGCAGAGTTCATATATACATATATCATAAGAGACTTACAAAACACGTGATATGTTTTCAGTATATTATGCGTGAGTGAAATTTTATGATGGTTGGTTTAGTACCTCGCCTAAGTCAAGACATCGCTTCCCATATGGTGAAACAAGTGGCGAGTAGGGGACGAAAGTATTTATAACCAGTGCGCTTGACTAAGTGTATTGGAAAATCTTTTCGCAACATTTTATATCATAATCGAACACCGAACTTCCAAGTGAACAGCTGGTTATGCAAACAGGATAATGCTATGATGACAAATAGATTTTTATGTTAAACATAAAAAGTTTAAACTTATAGTTATGTGTACGTTCCGCATTGTAATTATACTCGTAGTGGTCAATCAAATAATGTCCACGCTCAATAGATTGAAAGTGACAATTAAGTTAGTTCAATTTAGCGCAAACGTTACTACATATATCTACATTTTGTTCATTTGCAATCAAGTAATTGGCATAATGGACGCGAAGGACAAAACACGCAAACCAAATGTAGGGCGCGAATACGGAAATTTTATACAGTACAGCGCTCAACTACAAAGCATTCTATGTAAAAGTACCTTAAACGCTCTTACATACATTTAAACACATCTATATCCCTTAGTGTGGTTCCCGGCACCAAAAAAGAATAAGCCCTCTTCATCTCTTTCCCATGGATGTCGTAAAAGGCGACTAAGGGATAGGCTTATAAAATTGCGATCCTTTTTTAGGCGATGGGCTAGCAACCTGTCACTATTTGGATCTCAACTCTATCATTATGCCAAATAGCTGAACGTGGTCATTCAGTCTTTTCAAGATTGCTGGCTCTGCCTACCCCGGGAGGACATAGATGTGACCATATGTATGTATGTATAGATAAAATGTTTATTCGACATTGCTACAGACACAAAAAAATATGACATAAAAAATCCTTAAAACTAAGACAGGTGTGCTGTAGCAAGTCGAAATGGAACGAAACGTGGCCATTCAGTCTTTTCGGGACTGTTGGCTCTGTCTACCCCTAAGGGATATATACGTGACTATATGTATGTATGTATATCCCTTAGTAGTATATAGAGCCAAGAGTCTTGATATTACTGAAAGGCTGTAAGGCTGCTGTAAGGCTTAATGATGTCATTGGGATTCAAATTGTGACTGATTAGCTGCTAGCCCATTTACCTTCCATTCACCTTTAAGAATAATCCCAAACTTATTAACCTCTTCTTTAATCGCGTTTTACAACATCCATGGGAAAAATATGAATCTGTCCTTTTCTAAAATGCCGGAAACCACACAGCACAACACGCTCTTGTCTACTCGTGGTTTTCCTAAAAACCGCAAGCAAAGCCATAAACAATGTTTAAGAATATAGTTATCTCTCTCTGTATAATGCAGTGCTTTGGGGACTGTGGTTCTCTTTCCCACCTTTTTAAATTATACGGAATGTGAACATTCGAAGTAGATCTAATTTCCTCTTTTTAGGCATACTAGGTTAGGTACGCTCGCTAAAAATCATCTTATTTACGGAATCTTAAGGCCAAAATTTCAAATCTGAGAGATTTGGGCTACCTAGCGGTTTGGGCTGTGTGTTAAAAAAGAAACACGAAAAAAGAATTTATCTACGAAATTGTTAGCTTCAGTTATCTTAAAGTTTATCAAACAGATTTCCATAATAGTTTTGGGAGAAAGTTAAGAACTGCTCGTTGCAAGGTATTTAGTAAATTTTAGTTTAATAATTGAATAAAATATATAAGTTTGTAATTTTGAGTCTTAACACATAATATTTACAAGTATTACAAGGTAATAATGACTGGTGTATTGTCCCTTATTTTCTGTGTTGGGTTAAAATCAAGATAATTTAAACTTTTAGTATAATAAAGTATACAGAAAACATTAATTATTTAAATACGCTATTCTATTATTCCGATTACTATGGTGGTATACTACGTGCGTGCTACGTGCTACGACGTTTCGTGTCGTAGGCTCGTAGCACTAGCCCGTAGCTTGCTACGAATCGCATTCAGTATCGGCGATATATTTTGATGATGTTATTTCTGAACATTAATTCACTTGTGTATGTTTAGGAGTACCAATACGCAATATAATTTTTAATAAATAAAATTATGATAATAAATTCTGACAAAGAAATACATACAAATACACAATCACGTTTTTAAACCATACAAAGTAGACAGACAGTCTCGCAAAGAATAAAAGGCCACATTTAGCTGGAACTCGGCTAGTTAATTGAGATTCAAATAGGTTAACCCTTAGTCGTCTTTTCACCATCGGAAAGAGATGGAGTAGTGGCCATGTGGTTTCCGGCACTTTCGAAAACTTAATAACATTCTATTTTATGATGATTCTGAGACTGTTTTGGCTTGTCAACTTTTATTACAAATACGATCAAGTTTTAAAAAACGCAACCTTAACGCAAAATTATAACGGTAATCGATATGAAAATCAATTGCATATTTTCTAGAATTCTTTGTTGCGTGATTAATCATCTTTTTTATTAATTGGTATCGCGAACAGCCCATCCCGTCTTATTAATGACTTTGCGAATGCCTGTTAATTACTCTTGAATCGTTAAACTCTTTATGATCTTTGAATTGAGGATTAACGTTGACGGCGGTCGTAGTTTTATGTTTTTTTACGGATACAAGAAAAGAAGTATGCAGAGATCGTGACATGTGGGGAAATGTAGCGTTTGACTAAGAAAATAATACTTTAAAAAAGGAGGTTCGAAACTATCTTCAACGTTTAAGTCGCACAGTCAGAGATTTAATATCGATTAATAATTTGATAGAGTTTAACCATAATGATTTTGCGGCGAAAAGCGGTCGCGGATAACGATGAAGTGCTTAAGCTATAAACGTTAGAATTAGTACGCCTATTGTGCTATGTACCTGTATTTTGTACGATAAAGTTTGAATAAATAAATAAAAAATCTCCATCAAAAATCTTTGTGTTATTTTAAAAATCTAAGCATACATATACGGACATAAGGACAAACGCGAGAAGCGACTTTGCACACTACTTATAGAGTATAAACTATGTAGTGATTGACTACTGTAATAGCTATTTTATGATAAAGATCTGTCTCTCTGGCAAAGTTTTATTTGTGATAAAATAATATAAAGCCGGTGGTGTGGAAAATACCGGTGCGGCGGCTACATGCGATATTGGGCCGAGCACAGAGCACGGACCGTTGAACCAGTGCGGGTTTCTATGCTCTGTGGGGTTGAGAGTGTTCCCCCGACGCTCCGCCGCGGGACCGTTTTAATTAAATAACTATATCAATCTTATTATCGCAGTCACTATTGACATTCTGTTCAGTTAAAATCTTTAAACACACGAAGTCATTCATTTAAACGTTTTTAAACTATCTTTACACAGTAAATGTCCACATACAAGCTAACGTTTTAAGATAGAAGCTTTATTATTTCAGCCATTAATCCCTCACAATCTTATGAAATGGTAATATTCTGGTATAAGATTGCAGAGAAAAATAAAATTTGATTTGATGTCGCCGAATTGGGGTTAAAATCGCGAGTCTAGACTAGAATGCTATGACAAACCTTTATACACAGTTATTTCGCACGGACCTCTCTTTTCGAAACATTTGGTAAAATTGTAATTAAAGGTTGGACTTAAGAGCTTCAAGGTAAACATGAATGTATGCATGTAATTCGCATCTGGTTTCGCTTATTGCGTCTTATGTACGTTATATATTTGCGTCATTGGTGTCGGAGAATCTGGTTAGATTTGTACCCAACGTGCCTTGCATTTCAAAGTAGACATTCACCTTTAAAAAGGTTACCGTTCCTTGATATTAAATGCGAAGCGAATACACACTCGACCTTCTATAATTTTTACCTTCGTACTGTACTTCAATGATACTTCTAATCACATACACACATTATCAAGCAATTGTTCCTTATGGCGATTGACGGAGACAACAATCATAAGACTCTTAGGCCACTTTTGACCAGGTGGATTAAACAACACGGCTGACATCATTGGATTGAAACTATTAGGTTGTCTTCTTCTACGTCGAAAGCTCATGACTGAGAGCCGTGACCAACATAAACAGTCTTGGCTCCAAGGCCACTACTATGTATAAATGTACAAAGAAAAACAACTTTTTATTAGATACCTATTTTTCTAGACAAATGAAAAAACGTATATATTTAATAAGTTTTATCTGAGAAACTAACATAAATGTTACGGCATTTACATGACTGTGTTCGATCGGTAACCTATGACCTATTTTCGGCGAACTTATACTAAGTGAGGGCGCCTACAAATGGACTGAGCGGTTGTATTATTGTCAAAGAAAGCGGTTTTTGCAGCAACGATAAAGGCACTTTTTATGTTATCTGTTGAAATACTGTTATTAGAAAGTATGTAAGAAGACAGCACTAAATTAAATCTGATGATATTTGAAAAAAACAAATACTTTATAAATTTATTAAAATATGCAGTATGGACATTTAGTATTTTCAAGACTGTGGGCTATGTCTACTCCGCACGTAGACCGGACTATATGTATGTATGTTAGTATATTTCATTATTCAGCATCCTGGGAATGATAGAATCAATATACTTCAATGATATATTTTAACTTTCGTATTTTTTTGTCATTGGCATTTTTGGGCTTCTAACAATGCATGTACACTTGAATAGATAACTTCATCTGTTTACTTCAAATTCTTTTTTATTATACTGCTTAATTTTCTGATAATTAAAACAGTGCAATCATAACATAAAAATTGTAAACGTAAACTGTAAAAAATAATACTGAATTCAGCCAATCCACTCAATTCATATAAGAAATGTCTTGTTCATCGCATCACAATCGGCGGAACTTTAGTCAAGTCGTTTCTTACTTAAGCGGTTATGTCACACTACTCGTATCGCCCTTTATTCGCCCACACTCACGCTAGACGTATTGTCTCAACGAGTAGTGTGAATAATTAGGTTATTTTGTGAGTTATAGCGGCATAGGTATCACACTTTGAATCTCAGTAGTTCTGTGACCTTTTAGTCTTTTCGAAACTAACTAAACTTTGTTGGCTCTGTTTACCCCGCGAGGGATACAGACGTGATTGTATGTATGTATCTTATCGAGGCATTTAAAATTCAAATAACTGCATTCATGAAAGTGGTTCATTCTAAATTACTAAGCAATATATATTTCATAAGTATTGTTTAGTCCTTTTGGAATTTGAGGAATTCTTTATATTTAACTTAAGGAATAAGATGTAAAAGTAACATACAAATTACACTCGTAAATTGCAGAAAATAATAAAGAAATCATTAATCCACTTTATATGAGAAAAAAATTGCTTAAAGTCCAGTCATTTCTTCGAGGTTATATCATAATGGTATTAATATCACTACCGCCCTCTATCCGCCCACACTCACGCTTGACGTATTGTATCTACGAGTAGTGTGAATAGCTCATAATTAGATTATTTTGTGTGTTATCAAGGCATTTCGGCAGCAAATACAAATATATTAACAATTCAAGTTAGTGGTGGTTTGACATCTGTTTCGTAATAAAATTAAATTCTAAATAAATTTAAAGGAATGTTTGCTTTAAGTGTGGTGTATTTAGTCCTACAGCATTCACTTGATTTTTTCATATAGTCAGTTAAACATGCAGGTATTAATTTATGAAAGATAATATTAGTTTGCATACACTTATGAAGCGAGGCTATTTTCTTATTAGAACACGTTTTAATTAGTAACATAGGTTTTAGCAGCAAATATTGTAGAAGCGACCTAGCAACGTAAGGTACTACTGACCGTTGTTGGTGTGTTATATTTTAATAGTCATCTTTAGACTTTCGAAACTGAGTTTATTGGTTGCATTAAAGCTTAACAAGGCATTATTTTTTAAAGAAACAGTCCTTTAAATCTTTCTCAGTATTGTTGTTTTTCCTATAATAATTGGCCATGTTCTTTACAAGTTTATTGCGTTAAGTATGGGCTCATCAATTTAAGCATAATATGATTTGCATTTTATTTTCATCTCGGGCGTTGGACGCAAACTTTGAATACATTAAGACAGTAGAATGTTTTTATGCTAGGAAAATGCTAAAAGCAATTTCAGTGAAAGCCAGTCGTCACACGGAGTAACATATGTAAATGGATGAACAGACGTGTAGCGTGTTATGCATATATATATACTATACATATATATGTATGTGTGATGTGTGGCGCGAGCGAGGCCGCCTCGTAAAAGCAGAGGGGTCCAGGGCCATGTTTTTTTCATTTTACGATTTGTATCGAGAATGCTAAACGTGAAATGATTGGAATGTTTGGGAGACGGGAACTATAACATGAGATTAATAGTCAGTACTGACTTTGATGCTTTTATTTATTCTTCTTCTAAGCTATCTTTTTTTCTTACTCATTTACGATTGCTTTTTGTCCAAAATTTAGGATTCGCATAAGATATGCTATTCAGACATTTCCTTATTAACCTTTTAAGTGCCCGAAAATGAATATATATTATTTTTTCTCTTTCTTTATACCCAGACAAATATCTTTTGTACAGATTATATAATTTTGTAAACCAACTTCCTAAAATTCAACCAACTGTTTAACTATTACAATGTGCCAAAGAATATACATAGTACACGGTAAAAATATACTCTTCGTTATCCGATAAACTCTTGTTAAATTCTCTCTCAATGAACCAAAACACGGTTATGTAATCATAGAAGTATTTGCCACTTTACAAATTGTCCTATACCACGCAATGGATATATTCGGTGTGGTTCTGCTCGGTTTAGAAAGACGCATAGCGCCGCAGTGAACGCTAAGCTTGGAACCTTGAGCCGGGGTTGTATACCCACCCCTTCTCACCCCTAACAACCTTTATTTCTTGTAATTCCTTTATCAGTATAGCAGGTAATTGTATTTAGTTCTGCTTGCCTTGATTTCTAATTCATTAAATAGGTATGTGTAATTGTGTATTAGCCGAAATTAAGTATTAAGCAGTATTATGTTACCCCTTTCATTATTTCTTATGTATAAAAGTAGGCTTATAGGTATAAATTTGTTTTAAGCATTAAAGAACTCTTCTTATTTTATTTTATTATATATTTTTCTTTTATCTGATTTTGATATTATATTTATTTATACCTACTAATCATTTACATTTGTAAAATCCTGGGATATAATCATGATTTAATCCTTTGATTAACATATGCTACTTAAGTTAAATCTGTTATTCTGTAGTTGAAAGTGAACTTTTTATCAAATATATATTTATTTTGAGTAGGTATTACTATTAATTATTAACTAACTAACTAAACTAGATAACTAGCATTTGAATGCTAGTTGAAATGCTAGTATTATTTAGGAGACACAGAACTTTCAGTGCAATGTAG
Source organism: Amyelois transitella (assembly GCF_032362555.1). Taxonomy (NCBI): domain Eukaryota; kingdom Metazoa; phylum Arthropoda; class Insecta; order Lepidoptera; family Pyralidae; genus Amyelois; species Amyelois transitella. Next base: position 5,985,079 of record NC_083519.1, on the reverse strand, counting down.
TCAACTTAATAAGGGACACCCTTAGTTATTATATAGCTTAAATGCTACAAAGTAACTGTAGGTAAAGGAAGCTTTACATGCTGTACGGCAACGAAGGTCGTGGAAGATAATTTCACTCTTGTCCTACGCATTTATGTGAGCACGGCCGTACAAGTACTGACAACCGCCTATTAAGTTATGTTGCATGGAACTCTATGACACGGTAATAAAAGCGAATTTGCAGTGGATTTGGGTTAGTTGATGTGCTGTTGACTGTACACTTGAGCTTTTGCGTCGTCGGTCACAAGGTTGAGCCTTAAGACGGCAGTTAAAGGCCATTTGGAATGAAATCATTTATTATTAACCACGATGAGGCCAACTTTTACATAATTTGAATATGTATACAAAATGAACAGAACGACGAATCAACACAAAACCGGAAATACTAAACCAGTTTCGTCGAAATTTCGTATACAGTCTTGACGTAGACATAAAAATATATATACTGCCGCAAGAGTATTGATATCAAGGTTTTCATCTAGGTTTGAATCTCATCTGCTTCCATCATGTACATATGACTTTTGTTGTTAATTACAGTTCTTATTTATTTAAGTTCTTCCGTAAAATCGTGATAGAACCTACTAATCCAGGCTACTAAATATGGGACTAACCAATTTGGGTTGTTTCTGCCTGCAAATTCATGGGAGACACGAGACGATTCGTATAATACCTGACTTTCCCATAGGTTCACAGTGAGGACGCTACCAAAAACTAATAGCAGAAGGGCGGTGACAAAAGTAAAGTTTATAGACATATTCAATATATTACAAAGCACCGAGTTTGTGGTTTAATAATTTCGAAACCCTCGTCAAATAGTTTTTGGGTCAATGTGTCCCAGATTTATGCATGAATATTAGTATTTACTCAAATAGGCACGTTGGCTCAGGGCTGTCGGAATGGGGACTAGTAAATTAGCTCGCTTTTGTTAGCTTAATGTCACTTTTATAACTTCAGGTCCTTTTATGGTTCTTTGAAACCTCTTAAGCGCGTGCCGTGTTATACATAAACCGTGGTTCGATTTGCCACAAGGTTGAATGTGGGCCTTTTCTACCAAACTGTCTATAAAAAGTAGGTTTATATCAGATAGAAATAAAATGACATTCCTGGACAGATTCAGATCAAATATTTTTTTTATTGCAATACATTGTAAAATATAACAATTAGCGTTTGGTAAACATTATATTGAACCAATTAATTAAGAAACAATATTAATTTAAGAGGAACATCCTGCAACAAGTCCCACCCTTGCCTGTCCCGGCCAATATCAACGGAAACCTGAATGGGTTTCGCAATGAATCGTGCAAGCGAGACGGCTACATTGTCTGCAGACTGTGACATGCGCGGGAAGCAGCCTGGACCGGCTTCCCTCTACCTTTCAACTCTAACGCCCTTTTTCTTTCCAATATTACATAATCTCTTATGTAAGTTAATAAAGACTGTTATCACGAGTTCACAGCGGCCTTTGACAAAGGTCATGATTTCAGGCTTCCTGTTAAAATTAGTATGAAGGTTCAATACTTCAATTGATAAAAATATTCGTCGTATTCTTGAAATAACCTAAAATATTTATCTTTTCTTCAAGTTTTGTTTAGTCCAGTGCTGTATTTATTTCAGATGTTCCAAAGTATTGGACTTTGCAAAGTTTTGAATTATGATTTATAAGATTCTATAAGATTCTTATTCTTATTTTATGTATAAGTATTCCTCTTCCTTTTAGCGTTAATCTCGCTTTTACACTATGCCACCTGCTACAGTTTCCTCACGAATTATATTTTATTTTTAATAAAAAAATTAATGACATATTTGTTTTCGATGCTCTGTCGATGCTGGTAATAAAATGGTTAGGATACTAAGGATGCTTATTTAATCGTTTAAAAGTTTGAATTTCACACGACAACATTAGATTGACAACGGTCTCAGCTATAACGTTGCGTGACTGTTGTTAACTTTAATTAATTTAATTTGTCACCATGATCTGCATTCTGTCCATCTCAGTCATAGCGGATATCTGTCAAAGTTTTACGAGTAATTGTATACATTTCCGAAATAAACTACACATATTTTCGTTTTCCAACAGGTTTGGACCAGAGCACCTATAAAAAATTGTGACCGGGCGACATACATTTTTTTATAGGCGTGTACGACTATCCATAAATATTTTTTTTTCATCTATTAGTAATAAAAGAAAATATTTATCGATAGAAAAAGAATGAATAATATACTTCCGATTATAGGCAGCGAGAATTAATACACGCCACCAATCCGCTAAGGGTCCTTATCAAGGCTGTGTTTTGTTAGATGAAATTAGGTTACTGTGTAAAGTTTGTAAGGTGATTAAAACTTGATGGTGTATTTTCGAACATCTGTGCACGGATCGATAGACCGGTTCCTTTGTATGTATGTCATCAAAGCCCAGTTTTTAACATAATGCATGAAGGTTGTGGCGTTTTCCTAGAAAACCGCAACACGCTAGTTTAGGTCACTGTTTAACCTACTTATGTAGTTTGCTTGCAAAAATATTATTTGCGTGTCTAAGTAACTAATATTATTTTTCCGACAATTTCATAAACAACATTACCTATACATAAAAACTTGTTAGCAATATCCTAGTATTTGCCTAAGACATCGGTCTTCGTCCTATTAAAATAAGGTAAGAAATTGAAGAGGTGTCTTTGTTTTTAATTCGTCTTATACTTTAGCTTGTATTGTATTTTTTTTATTATATTTTAATTAAAAAAAATATGTGGTTTCCGGCACTTTAGAAAAGTATCACTCCATCTCTTTCTCATGGATCTCGTAAAAGGCGATTTCATAAAAGGCTAACAATCTGTCTCTATCTAATATTTGAGATAATTACATCATAAGACATACAGTAGAACGTAGCCTTCCAATCTTTTCGAGATGGTGGGCTCTGTCTACCTCGTAAGGGATAAAGACGTGATGAAGACTATATGTATGTATTATGTAAAATTTTGTTTGAAAGAATTTATCATTCCTTAGACATATACTTAACATGCAGCTTTTTCATCGAGAAGTGTAAGTACTCAACGTAAATTTCAAATCAGAGAGCGAGTTGACGATCAAAGTACATATATTTCTCGGAAATAACGCGATAAAAATTTTTGTATAAATATGCTGTTTGAAGGAACACAGATTGTTTTCAGATATATGAAAATACATTTAAATACATGTACAAGTAAGATTTATGATATGCAATAAAGATTTTGGATTGAATTGATGAATTGTTGATATCGGTTACCAAGCATAACAATAAACCTAACTAATGTAGGTGTAAATTTAGTCAGTAGATATAAGGAGGTATTCACAGTGACACCTACGCCCTTTATGCGACAACGATCAGTCCCCAACAGATTCCTGACTCGCTATTGTTCCGTGACTTTCACGTATGATAGTAGTTTCAATTCTGAACGCCGCACGGTTGGCGGGACCGCATTCTTGTCAACATAGCGCACGCAGGCGCATTCATTGAAGCGCAATGGATCGTGTCTCATTGTTGTAAAATGTCATTACAACAGTGAAACGGGCACAAACATACATAGGTACGTAAACTCACGGCTTTTTCCCGGTAGGCATAGACTACTTCTTTTTCTTGCCACGATCCTTGAATACTTCTTTCGCATCATTCACATTCATTAGCCTTCATGCAACTCCTCGGTTTAGGGTACTATCGACCTGCCAGGACTGAAGGAATTAACACAGTGAATTAACAGCGTTAAATAGTAACTGGTCTTAAATTATTATAGTAATTGGTGTTAAATTATGTAACAGGATAAGGAGCAGTATGCTATGTGAATGTTGTGATGTTGTTGAAAGAAGATGTAGTGACAATAGAAAAAGGAATGCTGCGATGCGTTGGCGTGTTGAGAGAATAAATGAAAGCAGGTTAACGAAGCATACCTTTATACAAAGAGTATTCTCCAATTTCCTATCGACACGCTAATGTTAAAAGATTGGAAGGAAGTAGGCAGGGATCATAGCAAGTGGAATTTTTTTTCTACCTATCCCTCCGGGGAAGAGGCGTAATTAATTTATATGAATTAAGAATCATCCTCTGTTTTTGTAGTCTTTTAAAAGGAAAGTACTAAATTTTTCACACTATGACATTCTTCTGTGTCGAATATCTATTGTCTGTCTGTCTGTACCGCAGCTCTCGTTGCGGCGCTGCGGTCGGGAATCTGGGTCGTGTTCCCGACACGGAAACATGCCTCTGGAAGCCTTCACTCAAGCCTTTACATAGATTTAATGAAGCGAACCAATGCTGTAAGGAATAGTTATCGTCGCGCTTGTGATATGAAAGAAGTATATTTTATTAAAAAAAACTGCACACATTTGAACACTGTAAAATACTTTAAGAAGTGAAGAGCGAATGCCTATATACCTGTTTCATATGAACCATGTAAAATAAAACATTACACATATATAAATGATGCCCTTAACTACTTTTTTAGATACACATGTATAGAACTTAACTGAAAATTTGCTAAACAAAAACTGATTGGAGTTAATACTGATAACATCGATATCCGATGACGTGTTTAGACATTATATACAAAACCAATGTGCTTTCTAGAAAGGCACAAATAGACACAACGGACGTCACGAACAGTCATCAAGCTATGAGGGCCATACATTTTTAATCGGACAAGCTCAATCAATGGAGACCTTCGGGGCATCAATTAGGGGGTCACCTTTGTTGTCAAACGCGTGGAGTTCATTGCATTCGGGGGAAATGATTGTGACGTCGTGTCGCCGTGGTCTCCCCTGCGCTCCTCTTCACCGTCGGGAGACCCTTAAAAAGCGCGCCCCGGACTTTCGCCTTTGGTCTACTTCAACGCGCACCCATAAATAGCTCGCTATCCTCAGGCGGCTACTTGCTGGATTTCATGACAAGCTAAACCTACGCCCTCTTAAAAATTGTAAACCTAGTCGTAATAAAAAGGTTATGTTATTCATTGGATTTTAAAATTATTTCTCATTACTTTTACCTGCGTTGTTTTACATTAACGTCATATACCTTCATACATACATACATAAAAAGATAACAAAAGATTATTCAAGCCCTGCATTTGAATAATCTTTTGTTATCTAGGCGCCTGTGGGTTCCGAACTAAAACCTTTTTCAAAAACTATTTTCACAATGCCCTAATATACTTTAGCCACCATCTAATTGCCACTTCTAGAACCAAGCAATCCAAGCTCTAACGTCTTGGGGTTTCCAGACACAATACACTGTTCTCTACGAGTAGTGGCTCTTTAGAAATTTAGCCTTCTAAAAAAACTAGTGAGAGGCTCATTTGTTCTTCGGAATCGTCAAGAGCATTGTATTCTTCTTTTCCTACTAGTTACTTACTTGGAAGTATTGTAGAAGTGAAATGGGGATTTATGAATTATGGGGTTAAGTTTAAATAGTGACAGGATGCTAGGATTAGCCTTTCCCTAGATTGACTTAAAAATCTTCATGAGAAGAGAAGTTGCAGTAGGCTTCCAGCGGTTATTACAACTAGTTATATGTACTTATATCGCAAAAGTTTAATAGTAGCAATTTTGTAGACAGCTAATTAATTAACTTTCTTTTGCACACTAAAATAATAAATTAGTAAGAAATAATTAATAAAAAAGTTAATATTTACTGAAACGTTTTTTATTAAAACGAAATCCGCATAACATAAACTTGTCAATAATTGACAATAAATGTCCATTATTATGAATCAGATTCTTTGAATCGGCGATCGATATAGCCGCAGCTATGACATAGGTTTATATTATATATAATTATATGACTCAGTAGCATGCAGCTCGCTGTTATTATTTTTGTCTGATACTATTTCGGTCGTAGCCCCGCTACGAGTTAATACCACTTGCTACAAATTGTCTACGACACTGATGAACTTTATTCTTAAGCTAATAAAGATGCTTAATGGTTTGCGTCACTTATTATTTCGGCATAGAATTATTAAAAGTACTAACGCTTTGAAGAGTGACTTTACAATATTTTTTACATTGCTTGCTAACTTAAAATAATATATTTAACGTGGTCGTGTCAAGCGGGGGAGTAATTAGTCGGGTCATGTGGAAATTTGGCTGGGCCTCGACAAACACACCTCAGACTCTCCGCCATTAATGACATGTTCGGGCCAACTATTTGTATTTAACGTGTGGTCATGGCTTTAGGCCCAAAGCACATGTTCTACTATTAGTTACATAGCGAGGCGATGTTATAAGATCATGTACTTACAAAGTAACTTTGGATTCACTACCATCCTTTAATTAGACTGTAATGAATTCTGAGTTATTCAAGTGTTATGTAGATAAATTATAATAATTTTCTCATTCTGGAACAGCATAAACGATACAAAGGCAAAGAAGTTTTATTTGCTAAACATGCGTATGTATGCGTATATTACTAGCTGCGCCCCGGAGCTTCGTTCTCATGGGAATTTTGGAATCAAAAGTACTTATTGTGTTATTCTAGCCATTATTCTACCCGTGTACCCAATTTCATCAAAATCCATCCAGTACCTACATTTTGCATGAATGTAGATTTTGTATGTTGTTTGACAAACATTGTCAAACATACAGATATCCTTGTAAACTTTAACATTTACTAAATTACTAGGAGAAGGACAGTTACATGAATTCGAAGATGTTCTGTATTGCGCGAAGCGATTACAAAGCCATATTAACTCAAACTGTATAATGTATATTTTGTATGGCATTGTTCACTGTAACAAACTTTGCTATGATAAACATACAGTGCGAAACAATGTGCAGATCAGCTACTTAATATATCATTTTAAGTAATTTACTTAAAAACTATAATAAGCAAAAAACAAATAAAGCTAGCTAAATACTGGAATCCCGCAAGCATCATACATAATTATGTTAACTCTATTGCTCAATTTTCTATTAATGGAGGGCCCAGAGAATTAGCGCTTACATAATGAAAAATTTCCCTGGATTCAAGTTTATTTAAAAGATTAAAAATAATAAAAACGAGTAAAGCTTTCTCATATGTCTTGATTAGGGTTGAAAAGAGCGGGAAATTTTCCGTTTTTTTTTCAAATTCCCTCGTTTTTATACAAGTTTTTACGAAAGTTTCAAAAAAGATAAGAATGAAATATTTCATGTTTTCTACATTAATATTATAAAGAGGAAAACTTTGTTTGTTTGGTTGTAATGAATAGGCTCAAAAACTACTGGACCGATATTAGAAATTCTTTCACTATTCGAAAGCTACATTATCGACTTCTTGAGACGGCCTCTGTGGCTCAGCGGTAGTACGCTTGTCTGTGACACCGGAGGTCCCGGGTTCGAATCCCGGCCAGGGCATGATGAGAAAAGAACTTTTTCTGATTGGCCTGGGTCTTGGATGTTTATCTATATAAGTATTTATTATAAAATATAGTATCGTTGAGTTAGTATCTCGTAACACAAGTCTCGAACTTACTTCGAGGCTAACTCAATCAGTGTAATTTGTCCCGTATATATTAAAAAAAATTAAAAATTATCCACGAGTAACAAAGACTATATTTTATTTTGGAAAAAAATAGGGTTCCGTAATATATTTGGATTTTTCGGACACAAACTGAAAAAAATCAACCAAAAAGTTACTTATTTTGCGTACGCTGCCTAAAGTACAAAAGATAGAACCATAAAATGTTTTAATAATTTGTAGATCTTATAAATATCTACAAAAAAGTCCGCGACACACTATACCTATCTATGTCGAGTGAGGCACAACAACCACATTTTTATATAAAAATCTTGAATTTTTTTTGGTCTACATTTAAACGCGTTTTTATTTACTCATGCTATTAATCCTTATCAAAATAAATAATTTCATCAATAAGAACAGTTTATGTAGATAATATTTGGTCCTTGAATGATTAAAATTGGACGTTTGGTTTTGAAGTTGTGGTGAAATTAAAATATTACGATTTCTGCTGCACGGCCCGTTGCGAAGTGAGCAGGACTTAGCCGCTTTGCGGGCGGTCCTTTAGTTAGTTCTAATAGAGATATATTTAGTATCGGCTGTGCATCCGTGCGAAGCCGGGGCGGGTCGCTATTTATTAATAAAATGGAAAAATATGAAAGAAACGGAAAAATGCGATAGGAAAAGTATTGATTTCCTTACAATATGCATCATTGTTTTAAAAATAAGTAATTATACATAGAATATATATGTATATAGTTTTCCAATCGTTTTTTTCTTATTTTTCGAAACAAACGACGAAAATCTCAATAAAACCGTTTTTTCCCCAAGGTTTTACTCTGATATATTTCAATGTAACAAACCAATAAAACGGTAAAAAACGAAAAAACGTTTCTTTCACCGAAAAAAACAATTTGTTTCTTTCGGAATTTTCAACGCTAGTCTTGATACATGCAATAATCCCGCTTTTTCCTGTTTTTAGTGCTTATCTTTATTTTCTAAGATGTCTACATACCTTTATTCATCTTTTTACAACAAGTGGTATCAGCTATACGTTGATATGTTAGTCTTAGTTAGGTTTTTCTTTTATACATGACACAATAACTATTATACTTGGTAGTACATTGAACATACACTGCTTTTAACAATGAACCCAGGATAACCTAATAACATTCACCGATGAGGCTGTAAAATAGGCAGAATATTATAGAGGGAAAATTTAAATAGAAGAAGCACATTGTCACATGACTTTGTTTGTACGCAAGTCCGTACTAAGATTCCGATTTGTAGTGAATTCGATGAAGCCGTACTCTATGTCATGTAGTAAGCACCAGTAGGGTTAGAACAACTTGACATGACAATCCTGTTACGTAATCTACTTACATCAATCCGTTTGATTACCGGACTGCGAAATAATCTATTTCGAGTGTTGATGCACTGAACGTATTATTTTTATAAAGTTAGTGTAACTTATAATTATTTTTGTCCTGTTACGCACTCCACACTTTATGTTTACAAAATTTCATGTAGATCAAATCAATTGTTTAACTTTGAAGAGGGTAACACTTACTTTCGAATTGATATTATAAGAATCGTGTTAGAATAAAGTTTAAGAAAGAAATAATTTGAAAGAGATTTTCTCTTTTTAGTCTTTTTTAGTTAGTTTAGGTTTTATTTTTTATATTAGTATACATACATAGTAGATATACATCTTGTTTTTATAAAATAAACATAAGTATTATGCATTAACAACATTACTGAACAACTGTGCATTCTAATACAAAAATCTTATGTAAAAGAAGTTACAGACGAGTCTTTGTTAAGGCATCCGCTTATGTAAAATTTCCCGGGGATTTCTTTTGACGTCTAGAATATTCTGGACCAGAGGTCGAGAATACTCCTTCTTGTACGTACAGACCTCGTAAGTGAAGGAGACAAAACAACAGTATCGATCGACAGTCGTTCTTCGCTATCATCTCGTAATATATCTTATACTTCAGTTCAGATACTTCAACAATACTTTAGATTGCTATTTTAGATCCGAGGTAACATCTAAATTATGAGGTTCCGGCTTCTTTTCCGATTTGATCAAAATAGTCGATCGTGTATCGTATCGTTGTGTTCTGCACTTTCTGGTTCTCAATGGATACCTATAATAAATATAAACTTAGCTATGACACGCCACAACATACTTAATCTGAAATATAGAATTGTCTTGTTGGTGATTGGCAAAACTTAGATGAATTTTTCCAGTATTTTGGTCCCGAGCAGACCCCGGTCTCCACTTCAGAGACGCAACCAGGGCTGACGTTTTTTTTTCCTATTGTTTTATAAAATCTGTATGTATGCTTATTGTAATATAAAAACAGGACACGAACGAAAAATAACATTCTTGAAAATGCTGACAGCCTTTAATGTTCTCTTTATGATGTCGACAACAGGCGGATACGGGATCGGCCTGGTTCCTCGTTATACTCGCGGGAGTAGAGCTCTGGGAAAACTATTAAATATAAATGATTCTAATTTTCTTGGAACTGAAAATCGTAACTTAAATAGTGTTTGGAAATGTTCACTCAATTTATTTGACAAATTCTGAAATTTAATTTGATATTTTCTGTTTGTAATCTGTTTGTATCTTTTGCGTTCAAATAATGATGTGCAATAAAGAGTTAAATACATTCATACATACACATACATAATATCGAGTTATCCTTTACGGGGTGGACAGAGTGAATTCTGAAAGCCCACGTTTAGCTAAAGTTAAACAAATAAAGAAAAGTTACTTAGTAAAATTAAATTCTATCTTAGAGTTTGTTTACACTGTATGCTGATTAATATCTTTATGCCCATTTGATAATTTGTTTTAGTGCATTGCCTTCTGGCAGAGCTATTACTATGCATTTTTTATTAGTTAGACTTCGCGCTTACTCTAGAATTGTTGAAATATGAAAATCTGCGCAGACAAAACCTATAATTTATTTCGCTGTAATTAGCATATTTCAATTTTGTTATAACATAGGCATTCGTAAGGAAAATGTCTAGAATTTTCTTCCGAATAAAAGCTGGTACAGGAATAAACTTAGCCGCCTTCATTCATTAGATTGTTTATTATTTTCTAATTGACTGAAAGAGATCCCTTTCTAGGATAAGTCCGCTGTTGCATAAAGTATTTTCACGATATCACCACTTCTTACCCGGAGAGAAAGATAGAGACATCCTTCCACTTGCCAACATCCCATACTTCTTGCTCTTCATCCACATATATATGTAACTCTGTACATGCAAGCTCTTATTGCTTTTATTATCATCTAATTAAGAACTAATCTTGTCACTGTGTAACTTTCAGTGCAATAAAGATATAACAAACATACAAACAAATAAAAGAGGCATAAATAAGCCTTATGGAATAGGGTTATTTTCCTACCCTATGCGTTATTCCGATCCCGACCTATACCCGGCATATCGGCCTAGCCGCTGACCCGGTCGGCGCCGCGGAATCGATCGCGCGACCTGCCGTGGCGTGCCGCATCTGCTATGATAATTACACCATGATTGATGAACACATATTTTTCACTAAGCAGGTGTAGTCATCCAACCTCTTTGAATAAAGCAAAGTTCAAATAGGGTAGACCATCTATAAAAAAAATGGTAAAAATAATAATGATGAGGGAAAGCGCGGGAACTAAATAACCTAGAATAATAAATAATCTCACAAATATATTTACTTGTAGATGAGTGCAAATTAATGTTCAGGTGAATTATGCATTAGAAATTTTCATGCGTACATGTATTCTTTTTAACATAACTTCATATGTCTATTTTAAAAATATTTCAATTTGCATGTTTGGATTTCAAATTAGTGTTTTCTTACAGAAAATATTATGTATTAAGTTTGTAAAAATGACTTTGTATCTATTGTATTTAATATTGCGCAAGCTTGGATATTAATCTTGCAAGTAAAAACTAGTTTCTTATTGTAGCCTAGTAATTAAGAAACATAAGTAGCGTGAAGTCGCGCCTATTGTAAATATTCATCTTACATAATGGTAAGTAGAGAGTTGGTATTAATTAAAATACTACCGCCCTGGTTTTAATTCTGACCTACAGTAAAGAAATAATACAAGTATATTTGTGTTTCAACACTCAACTTTAGGAAAGCAGCTTTCTTTTAAATATATTTGTTAGGTATAATGTAGATAATCAAACAAAAATATCACCATTACTAGGTACATGTACTAAAACTACATCTACGTAGGTAATACAAAATAAAAAAAATAATCTTAAACAGGTTTTAACAAGCTTAGAAGTACCTTTCTTTTGTCAACAATTCAGAGTCGCATTGCCAACGTGAAAAGTATTTGTGGCTGTGTCGCGACGCACGCACCGCAGTGATCGCTTTTGTTCAGGGTACTGCGGCAAAGGCGGCGCGGATTAGTCTGCGAGGTTGCATACAACTTCATACAAAATATTCGGATACAGCGACAGCGATGCGTGCAGCGCGGCGAATACCCAGATTTTGATGCTGCCATGTCTTTAGTTTTTTATGGCGTCTTGTCGCCGCGCTTGTGTCGCAACATCACAAAAAAATTGTTTGTAACTAACTGTACACTTCGAATGGATAAAGGGAGACAATTTTCCTTGAAGCGTTAGAAGTATCGCCGACGTTTCTATATAAAAGTATCATAGTAATCCGACGCGATGACGAGGGTAGCGATTCCGCGAACTAGTGTAATCTCACTGCAGTGTATTGAATCTGCGACCGAAAAAAATACTTGAGCCACTTTAATAAATAGCGAGATGCGGAGAATTCTTATGGATTTGCTTTGAAAAGCATTCTCGATTTTACTGGAAAGGAGCATCGGATTCAGGACGATTCTTATTGCGTTCATTTATTTATTTATTAACATTGAGTGTTTCTGAATGTATTTTCAGTCGATTGCTCCGAAACTCTGCTAAACACAACATAGTAATAATTTCTGCGTAACGATTTGTAAAAGTGCTAGGTAGGTAGACCTAGGTATATTTTATTGTATGGCTTAACTATGATTAGTGGCCATAGATTGTTTTTTAAATAGAATAACGTTTAATATATTTTTTCGTAGATTATATAATTTAAGAAATAAAAATATTATTATTTTAGTATAATTATTATATGCCGCTCATTTTAGGCGATGAATATTAATTTGGATGGCCCAGAAGCCAAACAAGTGGATCATAAACATCGAAGCGGAATTGCGATAGGGACTTTTTCTTTCGTGACTTTATTGTACATATGGATGTCCCGTGAGAATTATTAAAAAGAAAAAAAACTTGATGTTATTTGTGAAGGTATCTAGGTTTTTGCCAAATTTTAACAATATTGTTTCAGTAGATTTTGTCTTCAATTTATAATAAAAAATAAGAAATCCTTTGTCTTTGTGATATTTTTCAACAGAAATCAGTTTAATACTATTCCGACTATATTTTTTACCTTCATGACAATACTTATTAGAATCTCGCTAACTGAACAACGTGCAAGATATTCGCTTTCCCTTTCCTTAGCTTTTGCTTTGTGCTCAAAGGCTTACCTGACCCAGATGCAGGTGCCGTCTCAGACGCCATCTCTGGCATGCGGTAAATGGAGCGATACGTGATTAACTAGCAACTCGATACTAACTTAATCGTTATATTATACCGTCCACAAACTATGTATGTACATAAGATGTCACAAGTAAAATCTATGTATAAGAAATTTCCGTTACTGAGTGACTTACTGACTGATACAGACCTTGAAATTGAAGTGAAATTTGGCATGTAGGTAACATGTAGTCTAGATGTGAACTAAGAGAAAATTTTTCGCAATTCCCACGGAAACACAAGAAAAAGGGATTTTTGAATTTGGCGCGCGCTCTTTAGTACCATATAAAAGTTAAACATGCCCTCAATACGCGTATTACATTTTCCGAAGTACGAAATGTTACGCGTACATATCTCTTCATCATCCATATCTGCTCTGTTTATCCCATAAGGATAAAAACATGATGTACATATGTGTGTGTGTGTATTAATAAAAATTGTTGCCCACCCACAACCGACTAAGTTAATAATTTTTACGATTAGAGCTTAGTTTCTACGAAAGCATGTAATAAACTGACTTTTTTCCATTTATGTCATACTCTTGTATTCTGTGAATAATGCACCAACATAACTATGTTTGCCTAACGGTAAATTAGCTAAAGAATTGTTAAAAATTCTGCGAAATTGTCTAATTATCGTGATCCAAATAGAAATATATTATCGCATTCTTTGATGTTTTGCACCCTTGGAGGCATGTGCGAGTATAAAGTACAATGAAATACATTTGAAGAAGTTTTATAAATTGCTGCAGTATTAACTTTCTAATAATTATTTTTGTAGCAAATTGATTTCAATCCATTTTTACTAAAAGGGAGACCAAGTTAATGCTTATCAAATTCATAAAATCTCTTTCATTTTTACATATTATGATACTGCAGGCATGAGTTTGTATGTACCAATTTCAACCTTATCTCGCTTCACCCGGCAGATTGAGGTCAATTGCACTCAAATTTCCAATTAAACTGTTTGTTCGACGCGAACTTAGACCTCGCGAACACTTTTATTTTTAACTAATTTGTAAATATTTTAATAACAACTTAACCGATTTTATTTCCTCACGAACATAAATAGGAAAAGAATGGAGTGGTTCTATTTTCAAATGCCGGGAACCATGCGACAGAAATAAAAGTACTCACTATATTTAAACAGTTAAGTTTCATATACTCGACAGTACAAAGTGCTAAAGGTAAACTCGATCCGCTTATATTGCAGCAGTACTTGTATAGGATAATAGAAAGTGCATTATCCGCTTATGTAGTGTCGTGCTATACCTATAACATACAAGTAACTTTTGAGTTATATAACTGCATTATTCAAGTTCAATGTAGAACAGCGATTCTACAATCGAGCAGGTAAATAATAGTTAAAATTGGACCATCAAGGACTGAAATTAATTTCCATATGAAATACTATCGATTTGACTATGTATCTAACTGATTATTTGCAAGGCAACCTTAACTCTTAACTACTGGTCGTTAAAAAGCTGAAATTCTGCGCTTTAATTTCTTAGGAAGTTCAAGAAAGCTCTAGAAATTCTACGGGAACTGTAAAAATCAATGTGAATTGTTTTTGTTACTTATCGAATTGAATATTAAGGATCAATTTGGGTAGTAACTAGGCAATGAACTGTAAAGTATCCATTACACTATCGACAGCTGATTTGTAAGGCAACAAAAATAACGGATCAATAAGTCGGTTTCGTAGCAATTCGTAGCGGTTCGTAGCAGTGCTACGAATTGCTACGCAGCAGTTGAGAGTTCAACGCCGTCGCGGTCGTATTTTCCATACATAACTTATAGTTATATGTTTTTCTCTCACAGAAGACTATGAGGTTTAATTTAGATGTGAGTTTTATAAATTTTGAGTTTTGTTAGTAATAATCAAGCATTTTGACTAAATATGAAGGATAGATTTTGAAATAATACGCTGAAATTAGGGCTCTTAAAAGTTTGATTTTTATTGTTACGATTGCGATTGCCAATCGAACGAAGGGTCAATAATATTCGATACATCTTAAAAAAATCCTAGAAAGCATCCAATGGCACTCTTTCACTGCTATTCTGCCTGCTTTTCAATGGCTAATTAAATCTTAGTCATACAGATATCATTTATAACTAGGATTATTCAACTTTCATTGATTAGTAAGATTTTATGAAATTTGCGCTTATAAAAATTTTACCTTAAAGGTGACTCTTAGATCTTTCTTTTAATCTTTACCCTTTGAAAGGTAAAAAGAGTCATCATATTTATATAATAGAATATTAAAATTCAAAAAGAGTAATTTTCCTTAGTAAATGAGAAAATTACTTTTTTATTTCATAACTGGCTGCAGAGAGAATTCATTATCATTAGCCTGAAGGCTTTAGATACGATCTTAAGCAAAAGTATACGAAACATAAGTGAAGTCAAGTGGTTCTTACGAAGACAGCCACATGGTTCGATGACCCCGGTGTCTTTTGTTCGCCGCTCAGAATCGATATTGTAGCAACTTTAATATTATGGCAGAGAGTGCCGATGAACTCTAAAGCGACCTTTTAACCCATCAGATGCATACCTAACTTGAAGTTAGTTTAATAAGTTTTTATTCCTCGTTCCTCTGAGTTTAACGAGAGAGAACACAACAAGGTAATTGCAAGGTTTATGCATGTATATAATGTATATAACTAGCTTTTACCCGCAGCTTCGCCCGCGTGAATCTAGCATCACCTGCAAAAGAATACAGGTTTTTCGCCAAATCAACGAGAACCGTAGTTTTTAACGGGATAAAAAGTACCTTATGACCTTCTCCAGACTTTACGAGTAATTACCCATATACGCAAAATTTTAAGAAGATTAGTTCAGTAGATAACGCGTGAAGATAGAACAAACAACAGATAAACTTACTTTTGCATTTATAATACTAATTGGAATCTGCAAAGATACGTTTGTATAATTTGTTACAAACACAAAATAAAATATATGTAAAATTACAACTCTAAATGCTCCTTATATTACTTAGTTGTTACTCTGATTTCGGCGAGATAATTTCGGTTACTGTACGTACTTTAAATAGTACAAATTTAATCTGCTTGTTAGTACTAAACGGTTTTAATATTTCTAATAATAGCAGTACATCTCAGAAAAAATATTTCATCACTAAGCCATCCATCCAGAAAAATATAAATACATAAATGTGGGTTTAAAATTCGAGTCTTGTGATTGTAAGGCCCTTAAATAGATTTGGTATTTCAGAGAAAGACTAATTCAATTTTACAAATAAGATATTCTTAGTAGGTATGTAGTAAATATATTAGGTAATTACCTTAAATTAGGAATCTGAGTGGTGAGGCGAGTAAAGTTTAGAAAGTTTAGCTCCCTGTAGAACAACCATCACATTTGTCTCAGAATTTACAAGAAGAAAACAAGAAAATAGAATAACATTGAAACTTTGAGATTACCACAGACATTGTAATCTTAGATTTTGTCGTTAGATCAAAGGGTGACAAATGACTTTTTAGAACTATTTGATTTGGCATATGGTCAAAACATTTTCTCGAAATAAAAAAAAAACAGTATCCACTCAAAGAGTTGGTCGGAATCTTACCCAAACTGCTAGGTCTAGATAATTTCGAAATATGGCATAAGGGTATTATTATTCAAAAAGTACACAAAGGGAGGACTATCCGAAATTTTATCAGGAATGGACTTTAACAGAATTTTCGTTTTACGCGGGCAGCATCGTGGGCGTACTTTAATAAGGTAGGAACATCTTGTTTATTTCATAGGAAACAGAAAAATCTTGTCACGCTTTGTTTTAATACAGACGAGAGCTCCTAAACATTGGAATTATGTAGGACTATTCCAATTACTTTGCTAGAGGCCGTTTACATTACTGGATGTTTTCTGATGACTAGAAAATATACGTATCGAAGTATGATGACCTAGCACTATCTAGCTAGACCTAAGTCTGTGAAGATAACATTAGGAATTCCGTTCCCCTATCGTTCCGGGCGAGGTAACATTCGGGATACAGTCGGAGCCGTATCGACCGACTCGAGTTTGTTCAACCCATACTAGACATACCAGGTACACTCAAGTCTCATTTGATTAAACCACTGAAGTATACTAGTGTAGATTTTTTATAACTTTGAGTATATTATTGTCTAGCTGAAGACTTTCTTCTTAAAAGCTGATTGCTACGTATGTGACTGTCCGTATTTGCTTTTAAGTCCTAGATTAGGACTTCTTAAAAGTAATTATGAATCTTGTTTTACAAAGAAAATCTGTAAATCAGGTGGCGCGGCGTTTCCCGTTCTTGACTTTTATTATGCCAGTAATTTTTTTTTCGTAATTACAAATTTTGCTTCGTGATTAAGGTCGTATTCACTAGCAGGAATGTCATGTAAAATTATTCATCTACTTAATTATGACGTTGCTTACAACGAGTTTAATTTCGAGTAATAACTATAACAAATTAATTTATTCCACAGAACAAAGCACCCGGACGAAATTTCCAATCGATTGATTCTTTTATTGGCAATAAAACAAAAGCCAATCAGCCCACAAATGTCCCACGAAATGAGGTCGCCATTTTAAAATTAGCCTAGTGGCAACAATGGAAAGTTGTGGGTAAGATAGTCGCGTCTCTGTCATGGACATTCTCCTATTCCATAGCAAAATGGCAGTGTTGTCCCCGCCGGCCTGAATGGAATCGAGACGGAGTATAATGGCCCGGCCGGAGAAGGGATCCGAAGCTATAACTTTAATAAGAGTTCTTTTACACAGCGCAATGAGCATTCCGAAATTCAGTTCGTGACTTTCGCCAGACAATTTGAATATTTGAGACACTACATCGAATCGTGAAACTTTATTAATATATCCGGACTACGTTGATGAGTATTTGTTTATTGTGACAGGTTTTTGAATATTCAAATTAGATATTAGTTTAATTTTTTATACGACTTTCCATGATTTCATTTGGTTTGTGGAATTTCTCCATCTATAAACAAATTTGACCTACTTTACTTTGTTCAAATTTTGTGCTATAATAAAAATGTAATGTGGATCCATAAGTTCATGAAGTTGATATAATAAATTGAAAAGTATATGAAAAAATATTTATCAGCATTCAATCATAGAATAAACACCAACGCCAAGTAACTATGACAGCCTGTTACCACATCAAGTGCCGCCTACTCAGGGCTACACAATATTTCCTACGTCCTTGACCAAACCTTGCCCTATACCCTTTTTGGCCCTCTTGAAACGCTGACGGAAACTATTCTTAACTCGGGCAGTTTAATAAAACAAAAACAATGGTTTATTATGCGCCATTAAGTTGAAGAGTAAATGGAAATTAGGCAAACCCGTACTTTGAAGCGGACTACATAATATATAGTGATATCATCTAGCCTCTTCTCGTCATTTTTATCGTACGTTCTTCTCGTTATTTTTAGTTGTTACACTTGCATAGTAACCTTTTAATAAACCCTAGAATTTGTGCAAATTTCCTCTCCCTGGACAAAGAACTATCAGGTAGTAATTGTCATGAGCATTACGCAGAATTCCTTTTTGCATCTAAAATCTATAAGATATCTGGCTTGTATTCGGTCTGCCATCAAGTTTAAAATGCAAATTGTTCCAGGCGCGGCTAAAGCGCTGATGCAGATGTTGCGCGCGCGCAGGCACTGGAGAGAGGACGCGCGGCCTGCGGGCGACGCGGCCATCCCGCGCGCCCTCTAGACAACACATCTACACGCCGCACTATATACGGTATGCCATTCATTTTCCACACAAGTGTCGGAAAACGATTTAAGCGATTTAAGCATTCTTATCATTTCTGGTGCTCTCATATCAGTATTCTATATTTTTGCCTCTTTTGCCTGGTCCTGGAGTTAACATAGTGAGAGCAACATGGTCAAAGCTGGTTAAATTCCCTCATAATAGGATTACATATGTGATTCTGGAGTCGTTCCGTGAAATTCTTAAACGAATTTCGTACGTGTTTACAAGCTTCGTGCTTGGGAGGATGCAATTGAGACAAAAAAAAGAAAATTGACATTAACAATTATTGTTGCAGGTCGGTCATGAAAAATCTCGCCCATTTGCTGGCTGTCCCGATCAGCGAACACGTGGTATCTTTCATCTCCTTGGTAGCCGCGGCCACACTGCTCGCGTGGACGACAGGTACTTCTATAACTAAATTATCTTACTAGCTTCCTTTAGGATATGCAATCGTCATTAAAAATCAAGTTAAAAAAGAGTTTGATGTAGATTCTTGGGTTAGGTTCTCTTTTTAACATAATGACGGAAGTCAGACTCACCTGACTTACCTTTCCTAGATCGGGTCACAGGCGGACATCTGGCTCTTATAATTCAGCCTTCTCTAATTGCACATTTGGGAATGCACTGCATCCACAATTTCGCATTCAAATTCAAACAAACCTCCCGGTATAGTACGATAAACTCTGATTCAAACCAAGAAAAATCTGCATTTTTAGGTAAATTCATATATACCTAATACAGCAAAGTTATGTTTATCCTTAAGTGGTTGTGTGACAGAAGGGCGTACCGGCCGTACGTGGTCGGCGGCGGGAGTTCGCGGGCGCAGACTGAGCGGCCGCGCGCGGTTCCCCCACCACACACACCCGCCCATTCACTGTTAGCAGGTAGGTTCATACGCATACATATACCTTTAAGGAATGATAGAAGGAAAAAGATAAAAAGGTAGCCCAATACTATGAACCAATCAAATCGAAAATCATCTCAATACAAAAGTGTATAACGTCAAAGTGTAGAATATTCCATCTTTTTCCCGTGGAAGTATTTAAAGACGACCATGAGACATCGTTTTTGTAGCACGAATCCTATAATAGAAATGTGCTCAATTTACAATTCAGTGCAGTTTCTACCACAATCCAATACGGGTTAGGTTCCCCTGCAAAGGTATCGGAGGTCATATAGGAGTCGCATCGTGTAAAAACCTGAGTCACTCAATCGGATTGGGATTAACTCTATGAGGTAAAAGATTCTTGGTTATGCCTTCAGAGTCAGACCGGGAAGCTATGCTGTTGGCACAAAGTTAACTGATAAGCTTGCACGAACGGAGTAGTAGTTATGTTTGAAAGACTTAACTTGAGAACAAGAACGTGAATTTACACAAGAAAAACATTGTATGCAACATGATATAAAAATAGCTAAATTTTTGCAGTCTTTC
Organism: Amyelois transitella; assembly: GCF_032362555.1. Classification (NCBI taxonomy): domain Eukaryota; kingdom Metazoa; phylum Arthropoda; class Insecta; order Lepidoptera; family Pyralidae; genus Amyelois; species Amyelois transitella. The sequence goes on along the minus strand of NC_083519.1, from coordinate 5,964,776 downwards.
TGAAGATAAAATCAAAGAAAATGTGTCAGCGTGATTCTGTTATAAATAAAGAGAATACAAGCTTTGTATATTGCTTTGTCTTGAAATACTGCCAATTAATGACTAGCTTCCAGTCCATAAAACTTGTTTTTGGCAGATGTATTTATTGATTCTTTGTCTGTAAGTCAAATATAACTCCATGCAGGAGCAGTATTTAAAAAATATTAAGCAATAAGGTTCTCAAGTGCTCTCAAGAGCAGAAAAAGAAGAGCAGAGAAAGCAAGAAATGACTGACGCTTATTCAATGATAGCCCACATAAAATAAAATTTGCCTAACGTCTTCACATTTAACGATCCATAAAGCATTGTTTACTCTTTAAAAGCCGCAAATAGAACATAAACCAAACTGACAGCAGTCAATTTACCGGAGGCCTAACCCGTGGGAAGGGATCCTGACTAAAAGTCATGAGACGTGAACGATCCAACTTATTAGGGGAAGAATTACTCTCGATGTGTCCTTGGCCTAGTTTCTTTACGAAACATTTATGTACTTACATAAAGATGCTCAGAGCAGATTTGTTTCAATTTAAATAATGACTCGTGGTTATTTGCTCTTTTAATTTTAGCTTCACAATATAGTTTCGCGCAGAATTGACAGTATACTTACAAAAGTAATTTATAAATATGTTGCGAAATGTTGTGAAATAATCGTAGAATTTCCAAAATTCTTATATATATATATATATCTATAATTCTAATAATTTTAAAATAAAAATCCTCAGGTATTGATTTTTTTCTCTAAAATTCTCTGGGATAGTCTGCGAGTTTTTATGGTTTGAAAATACTTAAAATCGAGGAAACTTAGATTCTTCTTGGACTATGGAGCAACAGTCACTACTAGAAGCTCAATCTCATCATTAGACCATATAGCTGAACGTGGCCTTTAATATTTAAATATGTTATTGTTATCTTTATATAATTATGTTTTACAGTAGGCAGTTCACTCGGGGGGAGTTCGATAGACAATGTCCGAGGACTTGGACTCGATCAGCGAGGAAGAACGAAGCTTGTTCCGACCCTTCACACGAGAGTCACTGGCCGCTATCGAAGCCCGCATAGCTGAGGAACATGCCAAGCAAAAGGAACTCGAGAAAAAACGAGCGGAAGGCGAGGTAAGACCCTCGCGCACTAGCCCTGGATGTGCCAAGTCATTTGATGTGTGTCTAGTGAAGCAGAGATAACAGCCAACCTTTAGACGCTGATATAACGTTTAGCTTATTGCAAAACTAAAATCTATAGCATATGTTTTACGAGTGTCAACACTATTTGATTTGGTGTGTGTTACGCACACTCAAGAATATTCACTGTTTTGTTTGTCATAAGGAGTAACTCGACACGATTATATTGCTCTGACGGATAATTTTTAAATTATTCCAGAACGATTTGGGGCGGACGAAAAAGAAAAAAGAAGTAAGATTGCTTGCTTGCCCCTTTTACCTTTTTACGGCTCATTTTATTAGAGAAACTTCAAGCAGCAAGTTATCGCTTATAGTCAAAATTTATTAGTATACGATTGCGAGGTCCCACAAACATTGGCCACAATATTTACGCGATAACTTGTGAAGCATTCTGATTTATGCATACTGACCGCATTTAAAGCATTATTCCTTGAACACATCGTTTTGTCGGCAAAGTATCTGTAAAAACCGTGGCAAAGTTTAGCTGTTGCGATATGAATTGCCGTATGGGCATTGTAACAGCTAATCTTGTAGTTGGTTAACGAATGCTTGTCATGTTTATTTGCATATTGACGGTGTAATTGTTGGAATCTACTCCGCAAACCTAATGTACTTATAAGAACTAGACTATATAAATTAAAAATAGCAGAAACTGATTCTCCCAAAAAAAATATAGGTAAATAAATCCACGTTCATCCTTAGAAAACATTATAATCCCTTTGTTAGTTAGATTGAAACAGAACCTTTGACTCGATCCTGTTTGAGTGTCTAGTAATTGTAGAGTCATTTAGGGTATTGGAGTATGTAAAGGAAAACCTTCAAATTTGGATTTCATTACAAACTAGGATTAAGAGGGCGTATAATCGAAATACATCAGCACGAACATCACCATTTATCAAGCATTGCACTGGACTGGCTCTTTCGCCACATAATCATCTGCGTCATTAGGTCTAGCATGGTGACAACACCTAGCTAGCATTTAGTGCATAAACAGAACTTTAAATAGTTGACAGCAAACGATTTTTGTTTGGTAACATCAACATTGAAGACGTCATGGATTTTGTTGGTTTATGATTCGTACTTTACAATATTTTTATCCCGGGCTTGCGCTAGTCACGCCTCCTATTTTGGAACCAATTTCGAATCGAAATTATTGGTTCTCTTAACTTAAATTTCAATTTTATGAGGCAACTTCACTGGTCTATATTATATTGGTTTGTAAATTTCTGGCTTACTTTTGTTTAATTACTGTATTATGTACTGTAAGCCATTTGAAGTCCCATTGACGTAATATTCGGAATGGTAACATAATAGCGAGGAACTAACTCAATTCGCTTCTAGTTCCGCATCACACACAGACAGCACTACTACACTAATTTGACTAGCTTTGACGCCACGAGACGTTGATCTCTTTGTAACAATACGCGACATAGTGATTATGTAGCACATTAAGATAAACGGATTAAATTCGATAGACAAAATTTAAATTTGTAAAATAATATTATAAATAAAAACCTGAAGCGTTGTAAAAGTATAATTAATTAATGTTTCGAATAGGTTGATATAAACATAGGTTGATTGGAAAATATATTATCCTTTTTGAATCCGTTTGTCTATGAAGTTCGAATGTATTGCTACAAGGGGTATGCTCATGTGATATGATACTTTGGATATAGGCCTTATGTTATGTTAGATATCTAGCTTCGAAAACATTTTAAGTAACTGGAATCGTGGACACAGGATTGGTGGTAAATTTTTCAACAACAATAATATGTATTTGGGATCAAAAACGAAGGTACTAATTGATTTGTATTTTGTATAACAAAGTCTTAAGGTAGGTCTTGAAAACCAACTTTATATAATACATTTTATGATTGAAAGCTTTGAAGGTATAATTACGTAGTGGGAGGCTTCGTGATTTATAATAGGTTTCAAAGGAAAATATTAAACGTTAATTACACAATTCGATTTGGTAGGTACTTTAAGAAACCTACTTTGTATATTCAGTTAAATATGTATTGGAAAAGACAATGTAAAAGGATAAGGTTGATAATAATTTAACTGATTAATTTAAGTACACTAAAATATCACATTAAACTGAAATTAATAAAAAAGCACTTGAGCACTACTTAATCCTAAAGAAATAACTTTTTGTTACAAGAAAGAAGAATATTTTAAGATTTATGCTGGTTTAATAATTTAAACCCTCTAAACGGCGAATACTTTTTACAAATATTTTACGTTAAGAAATATTGAGATAATATTTTCGGATTTAAGTAATACGTACTTCCTTTTTTTAATGGCCGGTACTTTTATGCTGATTACCCTCCGTTGTGTAGGTGCGTTACGATGACGAGGACGAAGACGAAGGGCCGCAGCCGGACGCGACCTTGGAGCAGGGGCTGCCTCTGCCCGTGCGCATGCAGGGCTCCTTCCCATTGGAGCTCGCCTCCACGCCCCTCGAGGACATCGACCCCTTCTATCATAATCAAAGAGTGAGTCCCTTTAGGTTTTTATTAAATAATTTTTTAAAGGTCAGGTCAAGAGTACCCTAAATCGAGCAGCATGCATGAAGAGAGCTATAAATGTAGATGAAGCGAAAGACGTATTCAGGCTGCAGATATTATTTGCCCTCCGGGAAATAGACGTGATTCATATAATTCTTTAGCAGTAATATTACCGACTTGTCTGCTTTAACGTTTATTCTTCAATGTGACAAAATGTGTAATCATGAGGGTGGCACAACGATATTCAGTAGTCATTATAACTAATAAATACTGCTGCTTCTGGATAGATCTGGATAACTCCTTGAAGACTGCCTGTGGGAAAGACAGATCAAAAAATAATGCCATGAATAACTGTTCAAATAAATTTGGTCTAACGTTTACTTTTATATGATAATATTCAAATAATAGATCACAATTTTGATGTTCTTATCTTATAATTAGTTGTATTATTATAATATCTAAGATAAAATCGCATGTTAACATAGTAAAACTATCAGACTTATTATTATATAGACTTATTGTTATTTCTGTTTGTTTTCAGACCTTCGTAGTCATAAGCAAGGGTAAAGATATCTTCAGATTTTCGGCCACCAACGCCCTATTTCTAGACCCATTCAACCCAATAAGAAGAGTGGCGATATACATATTGGTGCATCCACTATTCTCTCTGTTTATCATCACTACGATCTTAGTAAACTGCATTCTTATGATAATGCCCACCACACCGACTGTCGAAAGTACTGAGTAAGTACCACAATAAACACAAACGAGTATATATATTGTTCTTGACCATACAAAATACTTACATCAAACTCAATTTCCAGTCAGTCATAACTCTGAACATTTCTTCTAAGACCTTATCCATATCGTAGACTGCACGCTAGTTCAAAATTATTAGCATTTCGCTAGATCTATTTACCAATAGTAAACAAAAGTTATACATTTAGATCGAATTACAATTATATACCTTTTCTTAGTATTTAAATCAAATAGATCAACTGTTGACATAGAATCCTTTTTAATATTTAGAATTATACACCCGTACTGTATTTTAATTGTATTGATTTTGTGGAATCATTATTCTGGTATTCCTGGCTTTAAATTTAATCATTACAGTACCTACCAATAGTTTGGCAAATCTTGTTAATGATTTCCTCTTATTGTAATCAAGAGTGATTGAAAAAACATATACCTCTACTGTACATATTAATATACTTTAGGTCGATATTTTCATTTAGACAGACTTTCTACTTTTTATTATCAATATATATATATAACTTTTAGCATACATATTTACTAGGTCCTCGAGTACATTTTCAACTCACACCAACAATTCTATCTTTTCTTTCGCTGTTCACAACCTATCTTCATACGACATAGTTATATATATGATATTGTTTGTTTTGTGGAGTGGCGTTCCTCAGTGGAGGTGAATTTTTGCAGAGTTATCTTTACCGGGATCTACACCTTTGAATCTGCGGTGAAAGTAATGGCCAGGGGTTTCATACTACAGCCATTCACATACCTTAGAGATGCATGGAATTGGCTTGACTTCGTAGTAATAGCTTTAGCGTGAGTAGTAGACTTTTATTGATATACGTAGTGAATTCGAGATAGTAGATTTTTATCGTAAATGTGTCATATAATAGAATAGAAAAGAATTTGAGATTTTAGACAGTTGATTTGGAGATATTAATTGATGGAACTAAAATAAAGTTAAATGATTGTAATATAGTTTTTCTTTTATAGTTGTAGTTCTGTGTATTAACCTAGTTGTTGTGGTTGTGGGTATTTGTTTGCAGTTATGTGACGATGGGAATAGATTTGGGCAACTTGGCCGCGCTCAGGACGTTCAGGGTACTGCGAGCGCTGAAGACTGTGGCCATCGTACCGGGTAAATTCATTTATATATTCATCATCACTCCCATTTAAAGCCTACTTTACAAAAAGGTGCATTCTCTGCTCCTTGTAAACCTTCACTACAAGAAGGTGAATTAACTCTTCGACGGTCATATTGGGTTAGACCATTCATGTGTCATAGTTCCATGTTCTAGTTTAGTAAACGTCGAATAGAACACTATTCGGGAATTTTAATTGTAGTCTTTTATATCTATATAGATGTTGCTTAAAATTTATAGAAATTCTTATCACACTGACTCACTGACAGTACACACAGCTTAGTGAATGAAAAAAAATACAGCCTGTACGTGGCATGTACAAAATTGTATGATTTGGGTTTTAACGACCGTGCTAGTAGTCAACCAATGACCTTTTTAAGTCATGCTACTTGATCCTGGTCAGAAGAACTTCACACGTCAACAGTATCTATGTATTATCTTTTACGATATAAGTTATTCAAGTTTTCTGTTTAACACGGCAACGTAAGTCAAACATCAATTGTTTTACTTAATTATATGATGATTTCACACCAGAAATATGCTCTAAGTTGGACTTCATGTCTACCTACCTAATGCTTATAACTCTTTTATGTGCTTTGTATGTAAAAATAACCCGTAGAATACATATCATAATGGTGTGCCTTCGGGTGAAAAAAACCTCGTGGTAAAAACAACCCGTGATTTCTACTGATAAACGTCGGTACTATAGTAGTATTAGCCTGACCTCTAGAAAATTGATTAGCAATATGTATACCTACATATATGTATGTACCTACAATTACCACACAATAACCATATACGTACAATTTTCTATATTTAGGATTGAAGACCATCGTTGGAGCCGTGATAGAGTCCGTAAAGAATCTGCGAGACGTGATCATCCTGACTATGTTCTCTCTGTCAGTCTTCGCGTTGATGGGGCTGCAGATCTACATGGGGGTACTGACGCAGAAGTGCATCAAGGTGTTCCCTGAAGACGGCTCCTGGGGCAACCTCACGGACGAGAACTGGGAACGATTCTGTCAGAACGAAAGTAAGACTATGTTTGACAACTCCGTTTCGTATTGACTAACACGGGTCAATAATCATGGGTTCTAGGTTCGATTCAAAACGAGGTAGTAGTAATTTAATTTTGCTGCGATCCACAATACATGTCTAATTTATGGAGTGATATTGATAACTTTGTTTTTAGATGTTATTTGTTCCTTTTTTGTTTGTTGTCGTGACTCTGTGATTACGACTTACTGATATTATTTATGTCCATAACAGATAAATAAAGAGTTATTTAAATTGATGACTAGTTAAAATATTATAAGTTCTGCAAGTTGTAAAAAATATTATTTTACATCTTCATCGGATCGGTAAATTAACTAACCTTTCACAAAAACATGAATACGGATCGGCAGAAACCCTATCCTTTTTGAAATCGGTTAATATACAGACCAGAGAATCAGTGTCTGTCGTTCAGTACTCTGTGCTACCTAGTTTCTGATTCTGAATGGACATTAGTTCAACAACTAGCCGTAAAGCGGGTTATTCATTAGTTTTGTTTGTATTCCAGCGAACTGGTACGGAGGGGATGGGGAGTACCCATTGTGTGGGAATTCATCGGGCGCGGGGTGAGTGAACAGTCTTTTTCATATATGTTTAAACGTGATTTGAGATGTTAATGTTTTATTGATAATATAAGATAGAATTAATTTATATTTTGATTTTCAATTTGTCCTGTGAAAGACAGAAAATCAAATTATAATTTAGTTAGAAAATTGTATAGCATGCTATTCTGTTTATAAACAAGTAATTAGTGTTCTTGTTTCGGGTCCAGGCAATGCGAACCAGGCTACATCTGCTTGCAAGGCTACGGTCCGAACCCTAATTATGGCTACACCAGCTTTGATACCTTCGGTTGGGCCTTCCTCTCCGCCTTCCGCCTTATGACCCAGGACTACTGGGAGAATCTGTATCAGTTGGTGAGTAACGCCAACATTTATTTAATAAATAGGTATCCATTCGTGCCGTGTGGGTTCAGGCACTTTAGAATGAGTAAGCCTCAACTCTTTGGGTTGGATGTCGTAAGAGGCGACTAAGAGAATAGGCACATTCTTCTAGTGCAGTTTTTCCATGACACAATATGAGTTAGGATCAACAAGATGACAAAGGAAATTGAGTGGAACTTTAGGTAACATAATTTTTATTAACAACTGCATGGTACTTAATAAGCATTGATAACACGTTAATAAGATAATGATTTTCACACTGTCATCTTATTTTATGTATTTGCGTCTTTTCTAAAGATTTCATTGTCATTTTATACATAAAAGACTTTGTTCGATAATACAGATAAGATATAAGGTCATTTTTAAAAAACACAAGCAAGCATTTTGCGGCAGCCCTTCTGATGATAAATTACCGTTGCCTAAACATATGACAAAAAAATTTATATCATGGTTACGTCGTAATCATTAAGGAACCTGTTAAACAATATATCAATATATTTATCTTATCAAGAAAATATTTAACAATACCTAAACATTGGAAAAAAAATTAGTCTGGTAGCAAAAAAAAAATCATATTGTGCCAGCTGCTTCTCTTTCTATGCAGATTGTAAAAGTCAATCAAGGGAAAGTGTAATAAACTTGGGATTCTTCTTTTCCACGATGAGCAAGCTCTCACTTTTTAAATCTCAATTAATACAGATTAACGTGGCCTTTCAATCTTTTCAAAACTGTCGGTTTGTCTACCCCGAAAATGATAAAGATTTTATTATATGTTAATGATGATGCATGCATTTATTTATTCACTTTACTGAAACTTGTATAATGAAGATAATGTTCTACGAGTATGAAGTAAAACTGCACTTATTCTTAATAATCACTTACCTATATATTTGGACTCATTGACATTTAATGTAATATAAACATTACAAAAATAATATGAACTTAAATATTCGTACTGAGTTGTATTTTTAAAAATCCGCGTCATTCCCTTTCTTTTTTTATATTTTTTTATAAGTGGCCAGTTCTCTGTTGCTTATTCAAAGAGGTTGCATGATTGTATTTTCAAACATTATATTTATGTATTAAGGTATATCTCATTTCTCTCAGAGTTGAATCCGCTCTTTAATCACCTGGAGTCATAAACTCAGCCTTTATATCTCATTTAGAATATGCTTGTTCTAGGTATTAAGATCAGCGGGGTCGTGGCACGTATTGTTCTTCGTGGTAATCATCTTCTTGGGCTCCTTCTATCTCGTGAACTTGATCTTGGCTATCGTCGCCATGTCATACGATGAGTTGCAAAAGAAGGCCGAAGAAGAAGAGCAAGCCGAAGAGGAGGCTCTGAGGGTAAGTGCATCTTTTTATAATATTTTCTAGATCCCCTTAATTCTCGGAGCCCACAAAATGGGACATGTCATATAACTTGACAATGTCATGATAAATGTGAATGCTTTTCCAGGTAAGTAGTTTTAAAGCCGAAACCTTGGTTTGTACACTTGCTTGTAATATGTTGACGTACAGTCGACCTAGGAGATACCTGTGCCACCATGCCAAGTGGTTTACACGAAGTGGCCCAGGACTCAGGTACCTGTCGCCTAGGGCCATTGTGCAACAACTTATTGTAAATATGTAAGACAGCTTTGATATCAAAAATACTCATTTGAGACTTTTTCAAAACAGGAAGCTGAACAGAAAGCAGCCGCTCGCGCCGACAAGCAAGAAGCGAGAGAAGCGCACGCGCGCGAGCAAGCGGCGGCTGCAGAAGCGGCCGCGTACGCGGAAGCGCATCCCGCCAAGTCTCCCAGCGACTACTCCTGCCAGAGCTACGAGTTGTTTGTGAACCAGGAGCGCGGCAACCAGGACGACAATACGCGGGAGAGAATGTCCCTCCGTAGCGACCCCTTCGCGGACTCGGTGAGCACTCAGCCCACGCACAAGCCCACCGAACAGCACCACGACAGCGCACGCCGGCCCAGGAAGGTCAGCATGGTGAGTATACAGCCTCCTCACGCGTACATGTCGCTGCCAATCGTTCCTTTTTACAGTATTTATCATTTAAAGTAATTTTTTTGACCTATTTGATAGCTGTTTGATTTAAAACTATAACTTAATATATCGGAAAATTTAACAATATTTTGTCTCACTTATTTAATAAGATGAAGCCGTTACCCCAATCATATTTATGAGCTGTCAAATAAGAAACTAAATGCTATAATATAAATGAATCAAAACACATGTATGCATTATTAGTAAATGTCGTCAAATGTCATCTTAAAAAACATTACAGTTTAAATATTCGTAAACTATGTTTTCTAATGATTTGAAAACACTCAGGTAATTTATCGTCTTTATCATCAATTATTCCTATAGAATGATTGGCAGCGGAGTGTCTCTTGCCTTTCCAACTTGATCAAATATAAACCCGCCTTGCTGCTTTGATCACAAAAAAACGGGCAGTTCAATTTATTAAGTTATCTTTGAAAATAATCCTACTTGTTTACTACACTTAATTTCAATCACCTATCATCTTCATGCCAGCACAGTTCAAGTTGGAAAGAAAGATTTCAAAATATTTATGTTTAAATGCTATTAGCTTTATTTTTCTTCTTCTGTGATGTTTCTCCTGAAACTGTATCAAAAGGTACAGATACCAATCAGATAAGTCATATTAATCGAAGCTCTTTAAAAACCATGGCATATATCTGTTGTCATAGTAAGCGCCGCCACGTTGCATTATTTTTTTATTCAGCTTTTGATATTTTAAATAAAATAATCATAGTCGGAAGAGACCATTTTTACGATTTCTTTTATTACATTCTTAATTACAAAAAAAGATATAGTGTTGAGAATTAGTATCTGTACATTACAATTGTGATTTTCTGTTCTTAATTCATGTGTACCTAAATGTTCTTTTGGTTATACATGATATTGTTTTGCCTGATTGGCATGCAATTATTTTACTTAGTGCGAAAATGCTGTGTTTCCAACAACTAGAATTTCATTGACATTCCAATTATCATACGTATTCATTGACTCAGTTACATTTCTTCTAGAAACTTTATTTCCTCAATTAGATCTAGTTAGTACCTTTTCTTTTACTATTAGATCATTAGATACTTTAGCACGTTCATTCACAGTTTTTCTTTGAATAAGTTAATTTTATTACCTAGGTACCGGTTTTTCGTTTTGTCTTGTCACAGACCAGAGATGCTGTTGTAACAAAAGATGACCCTTGTGTACAGCATGATTTCATAGACATGAATCTCTGTAGTTCTGTGTGGCTCTATTACATTTCTCCAATAATATTTCTTCTCGAAATTTTGCTAAAAGTCTTCCACAAAAAGTGGTTCATTGAAATTATACATTTATTTAATTCGAAATAATAATCTCCTCAATCTTTTTCTGTCATGTTCAATAAAAAGTTCTGATAATTTGAGGAATACTATTGGAGAGAAAGAATCTATTGTCATGGTAGATTGTTTCTTTTGCAATGTGAGTGTTTACGAACGGGTCGGGCCGAAACTGAACGTATCAACGATGAAGAGGTAGGTTCAGTCCAATCTTACTATTAACATTGTTCTTAATTAAGAGTAAATTCATTTGAAGTTGACTATTCTCAGATTCCTCAATTTCGATTAGAAAAAAGCGGAGGCTTCGTTAAATTTTTAAAACAAAAGAACAGTCCTCATGACTTTAGAAGTAGAACTCAGGAAAATTATAGCTACGATATGATTAGAGTATGCAGACATGCATGAATTCTGACCCCTAATTACTTCATGTGTTTATAAACAAAGTTACAGACTAACTTGCTTTCATTCACCCATTGCAAGACTTTCAAAATTCATAATCATTTTACGGTACAATAAGAGTTTTCAATGCATCCGTTAATTTTTATCAACAGTATTATAACGAAACAGTATCATCAGTGAAAGGATGTTATTAGCCTTAAAGTTCTTATTGTATCTATCGCAAACCTATTTTAAATCAAATGCCATTTACAGCTGGACACGTCTCATCATTTTATCAATCACTTTCAAAAGTAAATGTTTTATTCGCTCAACTGGCTTCAAGTTGCGTTTTTGTTTTTTAGTTAAAATGCCTGTTTTTGTTTTTTGAATGTTTCAATATGGCAATGTGTCTGTCCATCCTTTAATCCTATTCATTGGATGTCTAGATTTGGTCTAAATATGATGCTTGAATTGAAAATTTTGAATTTATCAAAATTTTGTTTGTGTATTAAAGGTCCCTCACCCTGAACGCATTAATAAATACGGGCAGTTATATGGGCCACTGCGAGAGGGCTCTCAGGTTTGTCCATCTATCCCTTATTGGTGTTTGTATTCCCCCTTCCTTTCCTGTTAGACAGTTTTGGTTTCCTCTCTTTATTTTCAACTACTTCTCATTAATTCTGCTATTAGTAACATACTTAAATCAAAAGTCTAATTGCAACATTTGGAAAGAATTATGTCTTAATAGCTACTTCCTTTATTTATGCGATTGGACTATCACGAGCACTTTACATTACTCTAACTTCATTCTCTTTTTTATTTCTTATCTTCTTTAAGCATTCCTATATTGATGTGTTTTTTTTTCACTTCTGTTTATCAGCACATGAAAGTAAAGATTAGCATAACGAAGAGTCAATTTAGGTTTACTTCGAATGATGTAGCGGAATAAAGCCTCTGCAACCGGTTCCTCAGAATATACATATAGCGATAGTTACATTATAGTTTTGCAGATGCTACTACTCGATCTGAATTGAGGAAAGTTTTTTAGAACATATTTAAAGTAATGATGTAATTAATGAAAGTTGAAGCGCAATGATTGAGATATTGACTAGTAAGTATATAAAAGCGGTTGTGTTTAAAGTTTTCTAGTGCTTAAAGCTTGTGTGATATTGCAGGCTTCATTATCGCTGCCGGGATCACCTTTTAACTTGCGGCGAGGGTCACGAGGTTCACATCAAATGGCTCTGCGGCCGAATGGAAGACCTCGGTATCCACCAGGGGCGGATCGTAAACCACTGGTTCTGTCGACGTATCTGGATGCTCAGGAACACTTGCCGTATGCCGACGATTCCAATGCCGTTACTCCGATGTCCGAAGAAAATGGTGCTATCATTATCCCTGTGTATTATGCGAATTTAGGTAAGCTATAGCAGTGCTTAGCTTTAATATCTATTTTATTGTATGTCAAGTCATTATCCTAAAAATATTGATTATAAATTAAAAAATCTCGTGACATAAATTAAGTTTAAAAAGTACGAAATGTGAAAAGAAACTCATTCTTTAAGTAACTTAATGTGAATTAAGTAATAATTTTTAAGAAATACGTCGTGTTCAAGACCGATCAATCCCAGGCTGACCCCCGACGCAAAAACCTTTTTTTTTGCGTCAGGGTTTACAAATCAAGATCTGCGAGCCTATACCAAATTTAATCAAGACTATTCTAAAATTTTCAGGATCAAGACATTCTTCATACACGTCCCATCAATCGCGGCTGTCGTACACGTCTCACGGGGATTTGCTGGGTAACAACAAGGCACAGACCAAAGAGGCTAGACTCCGAGGTCGGTCGGCTTCGCGGAACCATAGTGTGACGTCACAGCCTCATGCCTACCCACTGCCCAGGCAGGACTCTTCACTCGCTACCAGACCACTTCGAGAATATGTATGTGAATTGTCTATTACTTCCTGATATTTTTCTTACTTCTTTCTCAATTTTTTATTGCCGAATTCAAGTAAATAATGTAACAAAGATTTTTCTAGTATTGAACTATATTAATCTAATTACTCCTAAAATATAATTGTTGTCATATTTCAGGAGCCAGAATGTACGGACGAGGCTGGCAAAGTCTTAAAACCTTCCAACGACAATCCCTTTATTGAGTCTTCGCAACAGCCTAACGTAGTAGACATGAGAGGTAAGAAAGGTCACTTTACAATGTTATCTTAAATTCCCTTTTGTTATCAAATAGCAATAATTAATGCAACAAGGACCTCTTCTTAATCATCAGTGATGAAAAAATTGTTGCAGATGTTATGGTTCTGAACGAAATCATCGAACAAGCTGGCAGGCAGAGTCGAGCAAGCGATCACAACGGTACGGTATACAATAAGAACATAAAATGTTGTTGCCTACAAAACAACGCTGTTGTCTTGTTGCATCTCATTTATTTTATCGATGTCCGTTACTTTAATGTGATAATAACTAAGTCATTTACAGAAAAATATTTCGTAGTAGTTGTAGCCTTTAAAGAAAATTTTAGTCATTCATCATTTTTACAAACAATGAGTTGATTTTATTGTCAAAAACTTGGTTGGTTACCCGACTTTTATTTAACCCTACAACAATTTTCGTATCTTTACCTGGATAAGACTGGGCCAATATATGTATGTACCTCATGTCATCTATTTAAAAAAATGTAATATGCTACAACTATTACAAATCCTTTTCTTTGATTGACCATTTCTTTTCGCTTCTTCGATCTACAAAACAAATTAAAAATGCTTTTAATTTTGAAGTAGGTACAATACGAAAGTAATTTCTACATAAAAAATTTAAATAACAATGTCCCGCTCAAACTATACACCACACAAACAAACACACAAGGTATTTGCTCATTATGCAATCAAAAAGCATAATTGGCAAAAGAGAACTATAATTGTGGATGTCATTTTTGTCATTCTGAAAGCACTTTCCTGAGGAGCCGAAGATATTGTTTTTGTAGAACAAATTCCACAAAGAGTTCAGTAGACACTTTTGCAATTCACTTGTTATGTAGCTGTTGTAAATTTCCTTCGGCTGTATCCACAAGAAAAGTAGATACATTGACACGGTTTTACACACCGTTATAACCTGTGTTATATTTAACATCATATAAAATATTTAGAGCATTCGCATATTCTGCACTTAATTTTTCTTGATGCACCTATGAAATAAAAGATGAAACTGCTAATGCAACGCTACGCTTATAAATTTACAAATCAAATTTCTATTACGTTGCATTTTCAGGACATTATCTTTGCATTGTACTGCACATTCACTGTACTGAATATACTCGAATCGAAGTACTTCAGGTTACTATTTTGTTTTTTACAAATAATTTGCACGTGCTATGTCGCTTTTATTAAGTTTGATAAATCGTTAAATAAAATTCCTTTGGTCGACAGTTTAAAGTGATTTTAGCAGTATTTGAAAAATTTATAAAAACCATAAGTACCTATGTTATAAGTACTAACTTAAAGCCATATGTAATTTGGTATAAAAATATTCATATTTTTTGGCTAATTATTAAGTGTTAAAGTTTAATTATCATCTATTTCATAGTATGCATAAGTAGTTAGGCGGATATGATGCTTATAAGCAAGTATGAAAGAACATTAAGTAGCCACCGCCAGTACCGTCTCGAGTTTGATTTGCACGATGTTACCAAGCACAGATTCCATTGGGACGCCTGTGAACCCTTGTTCCACACCGAGGCTTGTCACTCTTCAAATACCATTGCAGAAATGCGTGTTTAAACATCAATGACAGCCAATCACAAAAAATATGGATATTGATGACATTAATTGCAACGAAATAATAAACACCGTTCTGATAGACGAATTTTAATTTTAAAATTCTTTTGTTGGTACGGTTGAATTAATATTTTAAAATAATGAGCGAATACTAACAAAATTATTTCTGTCTCTCTCTAACACACACACACGCACTCTGCTGGTAAACGGGACGCAACAGTGTCAGTGTACTACTTCCCAACAGCGGAAGAGGATGAAGATGGGCCGACGTTCAAAGAGAAGCTTCTGGAATGTTTCATGAAGGGGATAGACGTGTTCTGTGTTTGGGACTGCTGTTGGTTGTGGCTGGAGTTTCAAAAGTATGTCGCGTTGCTGGTGTTTGACCCGTTCGTGGAGTTGTTTATCACGCTGTGTATTGTGGTCAACACGTTGTTCATGGCATTGGATCATCACGATATGGACAGAGATATGGAGAAGGCGCTCAAGAGCGGCAATTATGTGAGTTTTCTTCTGTACATATTCGAAGGTCCGAAGAAGAACTTCTTCTAATTTATTAATTTTTAAAGTTGATTGGACTTTAGAAGATCTTTGTTGTTTGTAGTAATAAATTGGAAAGATATATTTAAAATATATATCACTATATTGAGCAAAAATAATTACTTTGTTAATTAATTTATGTCTTTTTCAGTTTTTCACTGCTACTTTCGGTATTGAAGCTATGTTGAAGTTAATAGCAATGAGTCCGAAATATTATTTCCAAGAAGGATGGAATATTTTTGACTTTATCATCGTGGCCTTATCACTTTTGGAGCTGGGGCTCGAAGGAGTTCAGGGTTTGTCAGTTTTGCGTTCCTTTCGTTTGGTGAGTATCAATATTTTCTAGATTAATAAGGAATAAATCTTTTAAAATAATGAGGAAAAAGGAATGTAATTTGATGACAAGTCATTCAGAGGTATAATTGTTTGATTATCGAAAGATAATACAAATACAAATATTAAATTTCTGTCTGAATTAATTTTCTACATTTAGTGGTTATCAGTAAATTGATTAGAGATAAACTTAATTTGAATGTCATAAGAAGTTGATTTTTATAAAAACAGATGGCTACACAGACATAAAGTTCCTTATCTATTGTAATGTTAGATATGCCACTTTATAATGTCATTATAATGTCATTCTGTTTTATGTAAGTAAGTAGGTATTCGAAAATAAATAAGCAGAATAGGTTTATCCGTGTCTAGGATAAATTAACTACACACTGAAACAAAAAAAGGCTACTGATTTCGACAAAGCATAAATGGATGTAGCTAATCATTTGAAATTAAAATAGTTTGATGTTATCAGGACTGTATCAATGTCTTTTTCTATAGTTTACTATTATTTCATGCAATTAAAAGTAGGGTTGTACGAGTCAGTGTATGTTAATTATTAATGAGTAAAGGAAAAATTGAATTCCTCAGTGGGGTGGGGGGAATTTTTATATACCAGTTTTTAAGATGGATCAAACCTAATACATCTGAGAAAACCGCTTTCAAAAAGGAGTATTAGTTTACGCGTGATGCGAGTACAAACATACAGACCGGAATAAGTAATAACACTAAAAATCACACTTCTGGCTTCTTTTGATCTAACCCTAAATGTATGGACAAGAGTACGCCGCGGCTTCGCCCGCGTAAAACGAAATATCCCACTGTTTCTATTCCCGCCGGAATTTCAGCTCGATCGGTACAATCGGTTGGGCCGTGCGTCGATAGATCGGTCAGTCAATCATGTTATCAACGGTTATGGTATTAGTTTTATGTTGACAATTATTTATTATGCTCATCATCCTGGCGTTTTGTTACGATGACGCAGTTCTTGTGATAAGGCTAGCTATAATAAAATTACTGATGAAAAACCAAGAACCGTCTGTGACCACGATCCAATAAAGACTGGTACAGCGATGTGACCCTTAGAAACGGGTGACATTTTCTAACGACTTTGAACCTGAACCTTCAACATCGACCCCTTTTCTCTTAATATTACTATTCACTTAATATTATTTACTCTGCTACAAATGTTAAGTATATATATCATGTATCACAAACATCGTCTTCATCACAAGTCACAGTACACTTTCACACATCCTTTTACACAACACATATATACTTGACTGACATTGATGTAAATTGATTTGATGAATATTTTCAGCTACGTGTTTTTAAACTGGCCAAGTCTTGGCCGGCGCTAAATCTTATTATATCCATAATGGGTAGGACAGTGGGAGCTTTAGGGAACTTGACCTTTGTACTTTGCATCATTATATTCATATTTGCGGTGATGGGAATGCAGTTGTTTGGGAAGAATTACACAGGTTTAATTTGAAAGAAAATTTAGCATCTCTAAAGAATTAAGCTTATCAATTCAGCTTCACACTCCCGAAAATATTACACTGGGCTTGATTAAACATCTCATGAGGGACGTTGAGGCTTTGTAACACGACGTGTGTGGCTCGCGGTCGACACGCGCAGCTGCTCTCAGACCACACGTTATAAAGCAATGCAACGCAGCTTTACAATCATGACCTAAGCTTTGCATCGAGTATATAGATTTGACTTGCAGCTTTGCTTTGGAAAGGGTAATTTCTGCCGCAGGTCTTTGACTGATGGGATCTATGTCATAACATTAGGCACATAAGAACAGACAGTCAAAAAGTACAAAGAAATTGTGATGAAAGCAGTACAAGTACAAGGAGTACATTCGATACAAATAATGACAAAATTTTGAAAACAAACATATATCCCACTCATACAGAATTAAATTAATGCACATCGATAGGTGACTCGAGCACACATTCGCTAATAGTCGACCCAGAATCACTCGCAGAGCTGGGATGTTCTCTGAATGACTTCGTTTACGCTGGCGAGTGATTGTGAGTCGAGGAGAGATCGCAGTAGCATAGGTGAAGCGCCGACAAGCGAGCTTGTGTGACGCCTTGTTTCACAATTTGTACTTCCAGCTTCGAGTATTCAAATTGGCAAAGTCATGGCCGACACTTAATTTACTCATCTCTATAATGGGTAGGACAATGGGTGCCTTGGGCAACCTGACCTTCGTATTGTGCATCATTATTTTCATATTTGCCGTGATGGGTATGCAACTGTTCGGGAAAAATTACGTGGGTAAGTTAATTGGTGGGAGTCTTGCATGATCATTGGTGTATGGAAGTGTTGACTGTTGGCGGTGGCGGCGGCTGCCTGGCTTCCTCTGGTACACGGATCTCTTGTCTAAATGCGACTGACTGCGCTTAGACTCAGCATAAACGTTAGCTGAGTCATTGTGCCGAGACATTAGTGAGAACGTCTATTTATTTTGCAACTATTTGTTTTATTTTTATACTTATAATGATTATTGCGACATGAGAGGAAAGTGGTGTAAAACCACTCAATAATAAGCCTACATAAAGCAAATTACATTATTCAAGTTAAGATACTTTTATGGGATTTTGGCCATTGTAGCGGGTGCAGTCACTCGATTTTGATAAAGAGATTCCTGTAAATAAAATTAAAGCGGATATATTTCGATATTCTTTTATTTTTAATATTTAACTTTGTCATATAGATTTTACACAGAAATCTATCTGCAAGTAGAAATTCACATTTGGACAATGGAGTTTCAATAAGTATAACATTTCTTTCAGTATTAGTAAAATTTTCAACATAACTCAAATTGTCATGAGAATTTTTTTAATATTTGCTTACTTCTAGTAAATAAACTCCATTGCTCAACTGAAGCTCGCCGCCCTGTTTGACTAGTGAATATTGTGTTTATGTGCGTCACACTGTTGTGCTCATTGTCATTAGGCTTTAGGAGATTGACAAGTTTCGTTGTTTCCCTTCCAAGAGTTCCAAGTGAGCCTGAAACCCAAAATGATTTCGCCCTAGCATTAACGGATCCTCTAAAGGCGCCTCACTTGTGAAACAATTAAAGTCAGCTTTTCCTTCATGCATTACTTCGCTACTTCTCCTTTCTTGAACATATTTTAGAACTAATTAACCTTGAGCTATTATGTCTCCTACCCGCAATACTAATAAACTTTTCTAACCTTTCGAGTATGTACTTAGTCTATCTATGTATAGTAAGTATGCATGACCTTATTTGGATGCCTATTAGCCTACCTATACTATAATATGACTAATGTAGAGTAAGCGATAACACGTATGCTTCTTTTATAATATGAATAAAAGTGTTAATGTGACGTGGCTTTTGTATTTAAAATTGCTTAAATTATATAAAATCTTAAGTATTGTAGTTTTGAATAGCTTTCTTTATAAAGAAGAAACAAATTGTAATCTATGTTTTCTGTTACGCAGATTATGTGGACCGGTTCCCAAATGGAGAGTTACCAAGGTGGAACTTCACAGATTTCATGCACAGTTTCATGATCGTGTTTAGAGTGCTCTGCGGAGAATGGATAGAAAGTATGTGGGACTGTATGTTGGTGGGAGACGTCTCATGTATACCCTTCTTCTTGGCTACTGTCGTTATCGGAAATCTTGTGGTTAGTATTATCTTCATAATCGTCATGATCAGTGTAAAAAGTCTTCTATTAATCTTTATAATATATGCTTGATATTTCTCAATTTAAGGTACTTAACCTCTTCTTGGCCCTGTTACTGTCAAATTTTGGTTCCTCGAGCTTATCAACACCAACTGCTGATCAAGATACTAACAAAATAGCTGAAGCCTTCAACCGGATATCAAGGTTCATTGACTGGACGAAACGAAATGTTGCTGACTTCTTGAAATTGCTAAAGAACAAGTTGACTAATCAGATAGCTATACACGCTCCCGGTAAGATACAGTCAATAGTGGGATGTTGTGGCATGTGTGTTTATTCGTGTTTGTATCCATAGATATATGAATATATTGCCTTATCATTCAGATTTCTGTCGTATTTAATTGTTGCTGCTTCTAAAGTGAATTTAAATTTAAATAAAAATTATACTTTAATGCTTGTACAGTACAGTTGCTGCTGAAGAAAGATGTTTGGAAATTATTATAAAACAATATCTATTGATTTTTAAAAAATACAATTATTAATGTTGTATAGATATCATAAGTGAATCTTTGAAAATCCACTGCAATTTACGCAACCGAAAGATTACATATAACAAAAATTTTCAATGTTAAAAAGGTTTATATTAGACCTGTTGTAGCATGGCAAAACATTCAAATCAATATAATTTATGTGTAGCATGACATCTGTATAAATAAACTGTAAATTTAGTCGTTGAATTTATTCGTGGATTGTTGTGGACACTGTGCGCCTGCGCCCTGGCTCCTAAAGTAGAAAGACCCTATACAAAGTGTATTGTCGTGTGTTAGATTTGGATCCTGACTGCTACAATGTTGTCTATTTCTTTTGTTTCATTTTGTTTTCGTCATTTATCCTTGTCAAATTACATGTTTACGTTTTATTTTTACATCGGAGTGGAAATTTGACAAATAGTAGATATCTGGTTTTAAATCAATGTTGCATTGCATGCCTGTACGTTCCCTTGAATATGTGTTGTTCGTCAAGTGTTCCTTTATGTTTTGAAAGATTTTTGGTTCTACATTTATAATCATCTTTTATGCTTATGTTTAAGTTACTGCCACCTGAAGTTATTTTAATAAACATAAAGTGAATTTATACATATTATTTATACTATATTATTACCACATAAATGATTGAGACAAGTAAGACTATTTGGACTATTATATTTCTAATTCTGTATTTGACATTCCAAATTAATTATAATTATCATCACTTTCTTAAATAAAATAAAAAAAATTGGAAAGACATTTAAATTATCATCATCATTCATAACTCAAGCTTTTTACAATACTGGATTTTAATCTAACATTACTAAGACATACGTGGTCTGATTTTTATGCTTGATCTGGCGTCGCTCACGGTGGCCTCAATCCGCGACACATAGGCTTGAAAGCAGCTTTATGTGGTCGCTGTGTCTCCTCAGAACGAGTGGACAACGAACTTGAACTTGGTGCAGATCTGGATGATGCTGTTTTGTACAAAGACAAGAAACTAAAGGATCAAGTAGAAGTAGCCATAGGCGATGGAATGGAATTTACGATACCAGGTAATCTTAGCAAACTGTTTATATTTTAAAATTTAAAATCTTTTTATGAATTAGCTTTTTGGTACAAATGACCACAGCTATCAAACAAAATAATGCAGCAAGCGTTCTTGACAGCTTAGCACCGAAACCTGTAAAGGGCAAGTTGTGATATCTTCTATCTTATTTTTGACGAGTATCCGATTTTTTTACTATGTAAATTGTATGTGATTTGACAGTAATAAAGAATAGAATATTAATTATGAAAAATAATTGTATTAACATATTGTTAGTATTTTTAGGAGACAATAAATATAAAAAGGGAAAAATATTAATGAATAACATTAATGCTATAACAGATAATCATAGAGACAACCGATTAGACTGCGAATTAAATCATCATGGATATCCAATCCAGGTATGTTATGTGAATAAAAAACACTACGAAAACATATAAAAAAGAATTGTGTAATATTTAACGGTACCTAAATTGTCTGTCTTACAGGATGATGATACAATTAGTCAAAAATCGTATGGTAGCCATAAAATTAGGTCATTTAAAGATGAAAGTCACAAATGTTCTACAGACACAATAGATGGAGAAGAAAAAAAAGATGCTAGCAAAGAAGAATTAGGTTTAGAAGAAGGTTTGTTTACTATCTGAATATATAATGGTAGAGTGGTGAAAATTTAATAATATTTTGATAGTATTTTTTAATTATTCGCTGATTTTATTTTATAGAAATGATTGAAGAGGAAGAAGATAAAATAGACGGTATTCTTGGGAAGACAGATATTGTAGTGGCAGCTGATGAAGACGTAGTAGACGATACACCAGCTGACTGCTGCCCTGACCCATGTTACCAGAAATTCCCATTTTTGGCGGGAGACGATGAGTCACCCTTCTGGCAAGGCTGGGGGATGCTCAGATTAAAGACTTTCAGACTTATTGAGAACACCTACTTTGAAACGGCTGTGATAACTATGATTTTGCTCAGTAGTTTGGCTTTGGTAAGCATAACAATTTTATTTTTTTCTAATATAGCTCATATTAGATCTGCAGCAAATTACTGAATTTAAAATGTGTTTTAGGCGCTAGAAGATGTCCATTTACCTCATCGACCGATTCTTCAAGACATCTTGTATTACATGGATCGAATTTTCACTGTAATCTTTTTCATCGAGATGTTAATCAAGTGGCTTGCTCTCGGCTTCCAGAAATACTTCACAAACGCTTGGTGTTGGCTCGATTTCATCATTGTCATGGTAAAGAATCTTTGCTTTTTAATTTTCAGACAAATTATTCTGATAACTATGACTTTTTACAGGCTTCCCATCTCCATAAACGGGTATTAAGATTATTAACATATTATATCGTTTAAAGACAAATGGTATAAGTGAAAAATACAGTTGATATTACTTTTAGCTTTTAAGTATTTACTCCATACAAATTAAAAGATTGTCGCGTAATGTCAGTTGTCGCTCGTAAACCACGGCGCGGTGATGGCGGGCGCGGACGACATCCCAGCGTTCCGCTCGATGCGGACGTTGCGCGCCCTGCGCCCGCTGCGGGCCGTCTCCAGATGGGAGGGCATGCGCGTGAGTACGCGCGGTACCATCGACGCTCTGACACTATCAGTGTCGAACATGTTGCGCTGCTCATCGACTGATAACGCAACTCCACCGTTAATTTCTTCATTAAAAACTAGACTTATATATCAG
Source organism: Amyelois transitella (assembly GCF_032362555.1). Lineage (NCBI taxonomy): Eukaryota > Metazoa > Arthropoda > Insecta > Lepidoptera > Pyralidae > Amyelois > Amyelois transitella. The sequence continues at coordinate 5,941,813 of NC_083519.1, read as the reverse complement.
TAAATTATACAAATAACATTTTGTTGATGAGCAGCGTGACAAAAAGCATAAAGCTTTGTCTGTTCGATGTCTATCGGAGCGGAGACTCCGACTGGTCTCACTTCGCTGCCTCAAGCTCTCGATGTCGTTACGTTGTTTGTCTGTGGATACTGCTTCTATGTATCTCTCTTACCCACGACTCCTGCTACTTGTCAAGTTATATATATAACCAAACTACTATGATTATGGTTCCCTAGATAGATGATCTCACTTGAAATCCCAAAGTTCAAATGCATGTCAAGACACTAACTATATCTCTGTGCTATCGTTTTAGATAGTGCTGTTTTCAGTAGAAAGTATTTCCTTACAGTAAAACAAAAAATTTACAGACTTCTCCTGTATTTTGACTTGCTGGTTATAAAATACAATAAAATTTCAACATAATTGATTTCATAATAGAAAATGGCACTATATCTATTTCGACTGCAGCTGTTGATGTCTTGTTGAAATGTGATTGCAGCTATGATAGGACTTTATCTGTAACTATTGTAGATATCGCGATCTATATCACGGGATCCCTCGAGGTTATGTGACGTAAATGTTCTTCTGAAGAGTTGACTTTCTTCGATTCATATAGGTCTAATCGTTGTATAAAAAGGTCGTTTATTTTCTTCTTATTGAAACAAACTTTTCCAAAGGCACGCACGACACGTTATGAGCGAAGTATGTAGTGTACATTCGGGTACCAAAGTTGAAAGGTCTTTGTAAAAGAAATAATTTATATAGATCAATATTTTATTGTTACTTATATAAAAATGTTGAAATGACTACCGTTAATTTCATCAGGTCTCGCTTATAAACTTCGTAGCGGCGCTTTGTGGCGCCGGAGGCATTCAGGCGTTCAAAACGATGCGAACGCTCCGCGCACTGCGCCCGCTCAGAGCCATGAGCCGCATGCAGGGCATGAGGGTACGTACCACCCTGCCTCGCGAGCTCAGCTCCCTCGCTATCCACCACACATGGCCTACATCTTCACACTCACATTTACATTTACATTTGCATTTCAATATGTCTTAACAATCCCATTAACATTTCAATTTTTTAAAACACTCATATCAATTTTTGCATCAATTATTTGGTCTATATTATAAAAAATCTTTTCTCGAGTTACACAGTTGTTGTTACTCATTGTCAGTAGTCGTTATTGGTTTGTATTACTAGAATTCATTTAAAAGACGTCGGTGGCACCCTTGAATGGCTTAGTATCATCAAACCGTACGTCTTCTCTTAGAATCCGGGCCGTGATTTGTTGAGCTCATTGGGAGAACATTCATTGTCATGTTTTGGTAATATTTTTCTTATCTTTTTTATCTAGTTAGAAACATTTGTAGTGTAATGGATTTTAAAATTAGATTATGCACTTTAGATTTTTACCTTCTTGTCTTCATCGTAAAATCTCTTCTGGATCGCATGTGCCATTATCTTCTATTGGATGGTTTTATGAATAAGAAAGGGTAAGTTGATTTATGTACGAGCTCATTGATGTGCACTTTTTATGTTATTGTTGCTTTATATATACTAAATGTTGATAGCATGTCATAGAATTTTAACTTTATATCACCATGATCATGTCAAAAAAGTAATTTTATTAAAGGTATCATCTTTATTCAAACAGTGAGTATAGTACGATAAATTATAAATATACGCTTATTTAGTTCAGATCGTACACCAAGTGTTTATCCGTTGACATTGATATTTTGTATCTTTAAAAATTCAATTTCATAATTTACCTACTTATATGAAGAATTTATAAATACGTACTTTATTAAATGAACCTACCTACGTATTAAATTTTCCATGAACCAGTATAACATAATATCTATCAAATGCCGTCTATAGGTGGTGGTGAACGCACTGGTGCAAGCGATTCCATCCATCTTCAACGTGCTTCTCGTGTGCCTCATCTTCTGGCTAATCTTTGCAATCATGGGGGTCCAACTCTTCGCTGGAAAATATTTTAAGGTATAAAAATATCACGTTCGTATTAGTTAGTGAACAGGACGTGATAAATTTCATTGTAATGACACGTTTCTATTTATTAAATAAAGAGTAACTACTTAATATTTAATACGAGTATTATGTTATTTTTTAGCATTTATTCGCCTTTCACCTTTCAGTGTGTCGACTTAAACCATACAACTCTGAGCCATGAAATTATACCAGATCGAAACGCTTGTATTCTCGAAAACTATACTTGGGAAAACTCACCGATGAACTTCGATCACGTCGGCAAGGCATACTTGTGCCTGTTCCAAGTGGCTACATTCAAGGGCTGGATTCAAATCATGAACGATGCTATCGATTCTAGAGAAGTGCGTATTAACAAGTTTAATGCATTATTACATATTTAAAAACATTCAGGAATATTATATAAATTTCATTCACATTATACATAAAATAAATTGTATGTTTTTCAGGTTGGTCGTCAACCAATAAGAGAGACAAATATTTACATGTACTTATACTTTGTATTCTTTATTATATTTGGCTCATTCTTCACTCTTAATCTATTTATCGGAGTTATCATCGACAATTTCAACGAACAGAAGAAGAAAGCAGGTGGTAGTCTCGAGATGTTCATGACAGAAGATCAGAAGAAATACTACAATGCTATGAAAAAAATGGGTTCCAAAAAGCCTTTGAAAGCTATACCGAGACCTAAGGTAATTTTATGGAAAAATGTCTTTAAAAGAACGATTAAACAACAATGACATAAGTATAATACTTATCCATTTTTGTTTCAGTGGCGTCCACAAGCTATAGTGTTTGAAATTGTGACCGATAAGAAATTCGACATGATCATTATGTTGTTCATCGGTTTGAACATGTTGACTATGACCCTTGACCACTACCAACAGTCAGATACATTTAGCAATGTACTCGACTACCTCAACATGATATTCATAGTAATATTTAGTTCAGAGTGCCTATTGAAAATATTCGCCTTACGATACCATTATTTCGTCGAGCCATGGAATTTGTTTGATTTTGTCGTCGTCATGTTTTCTATTCTAAGTAAGTACGAATTGATATTTATCCACATCAAATCAATATTATTTTGCTTCACTTTTATTTACATCGTTACTCTTGGTTTCAGGTTTGGTGTTGAGCGATATCATTGAAAAATATTTTGTATCACCAACTCTCTTGAGAGTAGTAAGAGTAGCAAAAGTCGGCCGAGTGCTTCGATTGGTGAAAGGCGCCAAAGGCATCCGGACGTTACTGTTTGCGCTAGCTATGTCACTGCCAGCTCTATTTAATATCTGCCTCCTGTTGTTCCTCGTCATGTTTATCTTTGCGATATTCGGCATGTCATTCTTCATGCATGTAAAGGACAAAGGAGGGTTAGATGACGTATACAACTTCAAAACTTTCGTCCAGAGCATGATTCTGCTATTCCAGGTTTGTTCCTCTCTCTTTTCTAATTTCTCAATATATTTCATATCATTAAAATACTGCGTAATGCACAGTTGAAATAAAGTAAAATGATAGCTTTGGAATTATGCTTTAATTTTGTTAAACAGATGTCAACATCCGCCGGCTGGGACGGTGTGTTAGATGGCATCATTAACGAAGAGGAATGTGATCTGCCAGACAACGAGCGTGGCTCGCCCGGCAACTGCGGCTCCGCTACCATCGGCATCACATACCTGCTCTCCTACCTCGTAATATCTTTCCTTATTGTTATCAACATGTACATCGCTGTCATTCTCGAGAACTACTCGCAGGTAAGCTCGCAAATATTTCACAAGAAAAAGATAGAAATTCGAAATTTGAAACGTTTCAAATTGTACAAACTATATTTTTCTGTTTCTAGGCAACTGAAGATGTACAAGAAGGTCTCACGGACGACGACTACGATATGTATTACGAGATTTGGCAACGTTTCGATCCAGACGGAACTCAGTACATTCGGTACGACCAATTGTCGGATTTCCTCGACGTACTCGAGCCGCCGTTGCAGATCCACAAGCCAAACAAGTACAAAATTATTTCCATGGACATACCAATATGTCGCGGCGATATGATGTTCTGCGTAGATATCCTCGATGCACTTACGAAAGACTTCTTCGCGAGGAAGGGCAACCCAATCGAAGATCCCGGTGATATCGAGGTCGGGCGACCGGATGAAGTCGGCTACGAGCCGGTGTCATCGACGCTGTGGCGTCAGCGAGAAGAATACTGCGCACGGCTGATCCAGCACGCGTGGCGGCGGCACAGGCGAGCGGGCGCGGGTGATTCGCCGGGCGGCGGCAGCGGGGCGGGCGCGGGCGCGGACACAGCAGTGCTGTTGGACGCCGTGACGCCCAACGGCCACCGCGTGGTGCTGCAGGCGGCGGGAGCGGCGCCGCGGCCGCCCGAGCCCGCGCCGCCGCCCGCGCCCGTCTGACCCGCGCTGGCGCTCGCGCTGCTGCCCGCGCTGGTCGACGACGCGCCGCTGCCGCTGCCCGCACCGCTGCCCGAGCTCCTGAGCCCACCCAAGCGCACTTAATTATTTTTTACGCTAGACGTTTTGCATTGTACATAGTAGTGCCGGCGGCGGCGGGCCGTGGAAACGACGCGACGACCGGCGTGATATGCTGCGCGTCCGCGCCGTCTACTTCGTGGACGTTATTCTTTCGCGTTTAGAGATGTTCGAAGTGATAACTGGAGTGTTTTATATTCGCGTGGCCGAGCTTTCGTGACTGTTTGTTTGCGACCGATGTTCGCGCGTTTACCGTGTTTTATCGTTCCGATTCATATTTAAGTTAATAACGCATGCGACTCGTTCCTGACGAAAACATCTAGGAGGGAGTCGTTGTGCGAGCGTACTGTTTATTTCATCTCTAGGGATTTAATATAAGGTATCTGATAAAAATGAGGAAACTGTAAAAGCTTATTTTTGTATTCGATGGGATATCACTGTCTATGTGTAAATTCTAAACCAGAAATTTATTATAATTACGAAAAGTAATTAGTTATCGATTGTGAGATATCATTTTATTTCCCCAAAATGGTGTCGAGCAATAGGTTGTACTGTATTGATAGATGATTTATAATGTCTAGGGCGGACGTCGCTCGTGATCGCAGTTAATTGTAATATCTAGTATGTAATAGGACATGCAATTTGGTCGGGATTACACAACTATCAGTGTGAGCAAAGCGAGCGCATCCGCCCGCGACCGGCGCCGGAGTGCGACAGTGCCGTCATTATGTTCGTGCCGTGCTGGGCGTCCGCGGCGTGCGACGCTCCGTAGCGCGGCGGACCACTCACAGCCACCACTCGATATAGCATTCAAAATTTGGGAATCTGCGATTTTTTTATCATACGTTCAACATCTTCAGCACGTCCAACGCATTCGGACGTTAGTATAATCGTATCTTATAAACGCTTAGATGAGCAATGACTACGCCGATTCATATCAATTTTGTCCGTATAGTTTTTATAGTTCCAATTTATAAGTCTCATAATATACCATAACGATGCTTCGTCTTCGTATTCTGTACGAGGTAGGCTCGCCGTCGGTTTCCTCGAAATATAAGAGAGTTTAGAAATTTTTTGCAAACTTATCTATGTAAGCTTAACAAATCAGCTGTGAAATCGGTACCAGAGTTCACTTCCGTCCTAATTCAGTATGCATCATAGGAATCGAGCCATTTTATGTAACGCGCATTTTCCACGTACCTAGTAAATGTAATTTCTTTCCCCGAATTACATTGGCTGCAGCGCGGGCGGCGTCCGGCCTTCCCCGCCGGGCGCCGCGCGCTTTACTTTAGACCATTCTTGATACATTTGAGCAACGGCAACCTTAGCCCTACTATATTCTATAAAATAATAAGTTGATAGAATATTGAGAAGCTCTTATGGATAAGAATACACCAAATATTAGTAACAATATTACACAATTTTTGTGATATTTTGTAAAGGACCTTGATATTTAAAAAAAGTAATCAAATTGAGAACAAGGAGAAACGATTAGCTTTTTTTAAAGTCTGTTAAAAAGAATATTCAATCAATATTACCTACCAATCTACTTGATACTATAGCGATATCTTTGACAAATGCAGAGCATACAATTTGGTTATCACTATTGAACTAAGTGTATGGTAAAAACTGTCAACTAAAATGATATAATTACTAAACGACGGCTATTGTTGTTGTTCAAATTTATTTGAGGATCCTCTTGAAGAGTTGCGCCTTATTTTATAATGCGAGCGGGCTGGTACTGCTTCGATGAATTTAGCTGTGGCAGACTACATTGTAACCATATTGTAACATTGTACAACCGTTTCGGCTACATGAAAGAGATCACCTTAATTAGCAATAAGATTATTTATACCTAAGAGATCGAACGTCCCTTACTGAGTAAGGTAGCATATTGAAGTGTTTTTATTTTTCGATTGACATCTCTCTAGATGGGTAGCGCATGTTGTGGAGAGCACGCGGTCGCCGGGTCCAAGCCGGACGGCGTGAGTGCCGTGTTTCGTGTCAGTATTGTCTATCGTCTCTAGCACGACAAATCATCAAATTTTGTAATTTATCTTTGGAAGTGGTCAATTTTCTACTGCTCTGTAAATATGAGAGCTTATCGCCGGGTAGATCCCAACCGCACTTCGCAACACATAATTTATCATGTCTACTTCTATAGTTATCAGCGAGTTACGCAGCGATACTACATATATTAAGCTTAAAGCAATAACGTTATCGTGTGACCGACGGAGGTTTCGCTTCTCAATGTACGGAACATGTCACCAAATAGTTGTGTGTTGGTTGTTTTCAGTCGTTTACCTTCATAAAATATGAAAATCGAAGTGCAAGTGCAAGTCAATCTAAGTGTTGCAAAGTTTAAAGAGTCAGTGTATCTAAACTAAAATGAGACGCTTACCGTTATGCACGTATTTTGCAATAATATGGTTACCATTAATGATGTAGATAATTAAATTGTGTCGAACGGAGAATGTGCAAGCGAGGTTCCCCGTCGCTGGCGCAGCTCCTCGCGCCGCCGTGCGCCTGCGCGTGCGACGTCGCCACGACATTACGCATTTTATTTTTTGTCTCACTAACAATTTACCACCAAAGTGCTGTTCTTAAGAACCGATGCTGGCTTGAGGGCGAGTCAAGCTTGTGTGAGATATTTTAAGTATTTGTAAAATACTGAAATATTTGTTTACTAAATTAAATTGACTGAATAGTTACTTTATGGAAATCAAATTTAATAAACGTTTTGTTCTAAATTAGAACTTACCTTTTGATTTGGTAAAGTATTATTCAAGCTGTATAACAAAGTTTGGGACGCCCTTAGACCGCAAATATTATAACAAAACCGTGGTATTTTTATTTTTGGTCAAACCAAAAGTTCTATCTATTATGAGACATATTTGCACAAAGAAGTTGTGTTTAATTAAGTTTAGACAATAAGTTATTATATCTAAAACAATTATTATTTCTTTAACTAATGACAAAAAGTGAGTTCAGTTTGCTGAGTGATAGAGGTTTAATTGAGTATTTATTATATATATATTGTTGAAGTTTGTACAAAATAAATTAAGTAAACGATAAAATATAGAACTTGACTGCTTTATTGAGTAGTTTTATTTTAAACCTTGTCGTATTCAAATTTTAATCATGCTTAGATGGTTTGATCATGTGATGAGGATGAATACGTGAGGTTGAATAAGAAAATAGTTAATAATAGCAATCGTTTGTCAATATGACCACATGAAAACTGTGACCATGGTTTTTATCTTATCTTTTTGATATTTGCTTTCTATGTACAAAAGAATAAGTAATACATCCCCGGCACCATGCGACTTTGGGCTAAATAAAAACCCCTTCCGGGTCATGAAATAAAGTGACGATGACTATCTCATCGAAATTCGTTGCAAAGTTTTCATTAATGACGCTACGAATATAATAAAATTACGTGTTGGATATAAATTGATGAGAAACGAACATGAATTAATGACATGAGAAACGGCCAGGGCATGCAGAGAAACGAACATTTTTTAATTGGCCTGGGTCTTGAATATTTATCTACATAACTATTTTTATAAAATATAGTATCTCGTAACACAAGTTTCGAACTTATTATAATGATATGCAGTGGACTCCACTGCATATCATTCACCACCAGGGATAAGATGAGTGGACGAAAAATGATCTTATCCCTGAAAACCAAAGGTGGCTTTATAACATTTTGTAAATGCCTGCTAGCAGACGATAAGTCAGGATATGTCATTTTCTTTAATTTGAAAGAAAGAAAGAAAGAAAAATATTTTATTTGATATCACAAACTTAACTAGGTATACTAAGTAACAGGATTACAATTTGTGCGTTTTTGTGAATATCAAAAAGGCTTCCTCTCAGCATAATGTTGCGGTGGTAACCACAACGCTGGTCTTCCGAGGACACCAATGCCGTGCATTTGCACTACTTACACAAAAGTAACAGTCATCAAAGTGGTTTTTTGGTTCTGACCAAATCAAAGGTACACTGAACTTTATATGTTTTCGTTTTCCACTTGCCCACTGTCTTAAATGTTCAATACATAATTTACACACGATTTTCGGTAATCACGGCCAATCTAAGTCCTTAATTTTGATCTTAAAATAGTCAAAATACCTCTTTTTTACGAAGTCCGTTATGGGTTTTCTAAATTTTTTCACCACATATTCACCACAAATGTAACAAAATGTATTCGGATTATTTAAACAACTTCTCTTAAAGGACGACACAATGATATACTTAATCAGATTATTATACAAATTGACGAAATTCGATCAGAAAATGACAGATCAGAAAATAGTTATTTATTTTTAAAAACTACACGTAGTATTTCCGTTCTAAAACCTTTGTACGACTTTGTATCAAGTTATTAACGAAATTATGTCATAGGATTGCAAGCACCAAATTTTTTATTTTATTTTGTAGACCTTTGTAATGTTTTGTTGTTTTTAATTTAAAGATGCGTAACCCTTATTACACAAAGCTGAAGGCGGAGATTTCACTGGGGTTGTCTACCAACATAATAAAAAAAAAATTTGTGATTGCCATTATTTATTTAACAATAAATCCTTATATCCAAAGATGACCATTTCCATAAAAAAATATAAATAACACAAATATTTTAAAATAAATCCATAAATAATGATAAACATAATAATAAACAATTATAATGGGTGTAAAATTATTAGATACTTTTTATATATATTTAAACAAAAAAAAAATTTCTTATTTTCTCTATCCGTCTGGTTAGCTTCAAAGTTAGAGACACATCTTTATTCTCGACGCTCGAGGAATAATAAAAGACTATAAGAATAATATAGTACTATGAATGTGATGGTTAAGATTAATTTCATATGAAAGCTTTGTTGTACAATTCATACAATAACAGTTTACGGATGGTTGTGACACCAAACGGTTTCATCAGAATAAATCTCAATCGAACATTATTTGACAGCTATAGTACAGTTTCTAATGAGATGGCTATTTATTGTCTTATATTATTCTTATTGAGGTCGTGCTATTATGGCTTCATCAACGTCTAGGTACCAGCTTCAAAAACATGCCGCCAACGGGGGTGGAGACAACTCTCTTGGGATCTAACTTCATGTTGTTCCAGGTCCTCTCTGTAGTCTCCACTCGGTATTTACTGAGTAAAGTTGCAGCACAAATACGGCTCTGAACCTTTGCGAATCGCATGCCTGCAACCATAATGTGACCATGATTAGTTAGTTATATTATAATAAATTAGATTATATTGGTATCAGTCGAGGCATGGGCCCAACCACTGAATTAAAAGACCAGGATAATTTACATGTGAAAATATTTTTCCATAGTCTGACATTTCAATGTTGTTGATATTTAAGTGATTATTGTTGGTACTTTATTCTCTTATAAGATAGGAAGAGATTGGGTGGCCCTATGTTACTCTGCTCAAAATCACATGGCATTTATATAAAAACAATTTAATTATGATAATATGTATTCGTAAATTAGATGAAGAAAATATGACACTAGTTACTATTATACTCGTAAGACTTCTGTATGGATTGATAAAATTTGCAGATTTATATAAGTACAATTTTTTTCTATATATCAGTTAATAAACTATATCACTTACCAATGCAGTTCCTTGATCCTAGGCCAAAAGGCATATAAGCACATGGATGTCTTTTACCCACATTTTCGGGACTAAATCTTTCTGGATCAAACTTATAAGGATCAGGATAGTATTTCGGATCACGATGAATACCCCGAATCGACATGTAACAAATTTGCCCTTTTTTAATTTTGACATCAGTGCCAGGGAATTTGTAATCACTTTCTGCTCTTCTCTGCAACGAACTACCCACAGGATGAAGTCGGAGGGTCTCGTCAAAGACCTTGTCTAGATATTTTAATTCGCTAATGCAATCGTAAGTGACTTTTCCATCAAATCTCTTCAGAACCTCGTCTATTTCTTCCAGTACCTTTTCTTGTATATGTTTATTCTTAGCCAACTCGTACAACATAAATGTTAAAGTCGTCGCAGAGGTCTCATAGCCCGCCACGTAAAATACAAACGCCTGCGCAGCGATCACATCTTGATTGAAATTTAATTGTAACTCTTTTTCGTCACTGCGACGCACTGTTTTGATGTCTCCCTGTTGACGCAACTCTAGTATCAAATCCATAAAATCATTTCTTCCAATCGGGGCACCATTCCTTTCATTTATTATTTGTTTAGATAAATCATTGAAAAAGTTTTTAATTTCTTTTGGGAATATAGACATATTCAATTTTAATAGAACCCCAGGATACATCATATCAAATTCTTGGAAGTAATTTATTTGAAATATAAGATTATCAAATGATGTTACACGGTCTATCAAAGCATCGTCACTCATATTTGTCTCGATTCCGAAAGCGCAAGATGCAACAGTACTCATTGTGTATTTTTGAATAAGGTTATGGAAATTTTGTTCTGGTTGTTTGCTCACAAGCGTGTCCACGTATGTTAAGAATTTATCTGCTACGTTTGTCATGAGGTACGTCATGTTCCTCAATTTGCCCGATGTAAACAGGGGAGTGAAACGGTTTCTCAATACCCGCCATGTGTCTCCATCGGCATGGAACATATTAGCTCCTAAGCCCTCCTTACTGAACTCAAGTCCACGGTCCGAAAATACATCAAAATCTTTTATCATAACATGCTTTATCAAATCCAAATCTCTTATTAGTAATACAGGCGTTATCATTGTATAGCAACCCACTACTTTCTCTTCTGGATAATCATTATAGACCTCCTCGATAACATCGCCCACAAATTTTCGCCTTATAAATGATTCATAGCAATTTCCGAAGAAAGGTATGGGTTTTGGTCCCGCCACGCCTTTTTTCTTCCAATAATCCAAATTCTTTGTAAAATAATAGTACGCTCCATAAAAAAGCGCTATAAACGCCAAAAGCACCGGAATCATTTTGGATAATGGTAGAAACTCACTCGCTCAGAAACTGGCAGCGACTACCACCACACAATTTAAATTATTACTCGTAATGAAGTAAATCTTCATCGTTTGTGGCTTTTATATAGTCCTTCCTGACACATCCACCAATCAAATATGTAGAGACCAAGTTGATAACCAATAAAAAAGAATGGCAAGTCACTGTTACATATGTAAATATTTGTTACATATGTCATGTAACAACTCAAAAAAATCTCGTAAAAGTACTTCTTGGTAGCCTAAGAAGCGAACGGGATTTTTATATTCAGTAGAGGTATGGACATCCATCACAGGTAATAAAAAAAATATTATTCACCAATTCTATCCTTACTTTGTCCACGTTGTTCATTTGAGATAAGTAAACAACACGTTCATTATTTAGTTAAAGCGCATAATCACTATCGTAGATCAACTCTCTACCAGTCGACGCATGATAATTTTAATAATGTAAGACTGGTTCATTCATACAAACATATAATCACGTCTTTATCCCTTGCGGGATGGACAGAGCCAACAGTCTTGAAATTACTGATTGACCACGTTCAGCTGTTTGGCTTAGTGATAGAATTGAGATTCAAATAGTGGCAGATTGCTAGCCCATCGTCGTCGTTTCGTATTAAAAGTTATTACTAGTAGTATATTAGTAAAGTGTTATGTATAAATCATTAGTTATTAGAAATGTTCAAATGTGCCACGTGGTTCCCGGCACCATTAGAAAAAAATAGGACCACTCCATCTCTTTCCCATAGATGCCGTAAAAGACGACTATAGATTATAAACTTGGGATTCTTCTTTTAGCCGACAGGCTAGCAACCTGTCACTATTTGAATCTCAATTCTATCATTAAGCCAAACAGCTGAATGTGGTTTATCAGTCTTTTTAAGACTGTTGTCTCTGTCTACCCCGCAAGGGATATGGACGTGGTTATATATATTTATGTAGAAATGTTCTAGTCATGCAGTTTTCTAAATATGTCATTAAAATATTAAGGACCCTAAAAATATGATGACTTTTCTAGCGGAGCAATTGACACTCCTCGGAGATGACAGTGTGCCCAAATCAAGTTAACTTTTACCCAAAGTGGTGCTATCGTTTTGTGGGGTTCCGTAGTTGCGAATGCCAACATTATGTTTCCATTCATAATACAAACATCTAAAACGCGCATCTTACTAAAAAAAGTCATATTGAGCGCCGCGCGCCGCAAAAATCCAGGATCCATGGTCAAAGGTGAAACCGAGGTCAAACCGATTTGAATAAGATTTCCGTCCACATACATATACAGCTACAATCTTTCTGCATCATATAGTGTTTATTTCATTCAAATCGACTGTATAAAAAATAAAATAATTATAAAAAAACTTTTTAAACAAGCTTTTATTTAAGTGCCCTAAAGATCAAAATAAAATTTAAAATCACATTAGGTAACTACATTCATTTATAATTTTACAGAATTGAAATTATAATAAAAGTTTGTCGCGATGCCTAGAAGAAATCTCTACATACGTATTCAGTCATATGTAATTTTTGAGATTGAATTTACAATTATTATAATTTCAATTCTGTAAAATCATAAATTTAATGTGATTTAAAATTTTATTTTGATCTTTTTAGGGCACACTACTCCTCCAGCATACCTTACAGAAGAATTAGCTTGTTATATTTCTTAGTCTATTCATTTCATTGATGGCGTCATTTTTATATGGCCGAGTCCCAGTTAATTTCGGATTTAAGTCGGGGAGTAGATACTAAACGGTAAAAGGTTGATTTAATTTTGTTTTAGAAATATTTTTGTTTGATTGAAGCCAACCCTGGATGTAGCTTCTATTTCATGGTGGGCCTACCAACTGCCTATCATAAACGAATGCGTTTACGAAATTTCAAGTCCCAACAGTTGAATATTGAGGAGTTCCATAGTTAATGAATGAATGAAGGCGTTTAACAAAATTTCATGTCCCTGCTATTTATCGCTGAGGAGATTTCTCGTACGGAGACGATCCTCGCATCAGCATCAGGTCACGTTTATGATTAACATGCATTGTCATCGTTAGTTAAACTTTAGTTTAATCATAACTTTTTTAAAGGCTATAAATAAAGGCTTTTATAAATAAAAAAAAGCAATAGTGTAGGTACTAACTAACTTTCGTTTTTTTTTTCAGATTTCTTTGAAAACTGTTTGCTGCAAAAACATAATTATAGGTTTATATGATAACATTTAACATGATGTTTTAAAAATGTGCATGATTTTGCGTATATTCTAGGATAATATATTACCAATTTAAGTAGAACTTTTATTAATAGCGTTGAGCATATTCAATAGAGATCAATTGTTACAGGACTTTTGCTTAAAACTAATAAAGGTAAAAATAAAATCTTTATTTAGGTATTACTTCTTTGGATGGCTTTCTCTACCCCGTAAGGAATAAGGACGTGTTGTACGTATGTATGAAATTATTTCACTTTTTCGTTTTCTCTTTATATGTCGCTTCATGTAAAGACCTCACTCACCCAATGATGGTCTCAGGCGCACCTCGGCTACCTCTTTAATGAGGTGAGGGCGCAACGGGAACTAACGCCAGGAGGCTACTATAGGTCTATCACGCTTTCACGCCTAATCCACTAAACCAATTTTGATGAAATTACAAAAATAAAGTTGATCATGAGGAACTTTCTACATTGTTTACAATTATATGCTGTGAAAATGTTTTGACATCCACAAAAAATCTATTTTACTCTATCATCATCATTATCGAATAGGTTTTCAAGAAATCGCTCCAAATGATGGATTGACTTGTTCAGTATGGAAAGATACCCAAAAAATATTTAGTTAAAAAATTTATTTTACTTTTTTGACGTGACAAACCTTAACTCTTATAAAATGTTATATACATCCTACTACTATTATAAAGGCGAAAGTTTGTATGGATGTATGGATGTTTGTTACTCTTTCACGCAAAAACTACTGAACCGATTACCATGAAATTTGGTATGTAGGTAGCTGAAGACCCAGAATAACACATAGGCTACTTTTTATCCCAGAGTTCCCGCGGGATTGATAGGGTTTCCATGCGGACGAAGTCGCGGGCGGCCTCTAGTACACAATAAACGTGCAATTAATATGTGTCGGCCAGATTTGTTGAGCACTTAATTAAATTTATTTATTTATTCTCGGACATCAAACGCCGATATACCTTACAGATTCACATTCATATAAATATGACTAAAATAAACTAAAGCACACTATTTATTTCGCTGCCCTTTTGATGTCGCACAATCACGTAGCTGTCCCCGGAAATGCTGATACACGACACCTTTCCGGTGATGTCCGCATCCGTGAGTCGCCAAACGCTCTGCAAGAACCCACAGCACAAACGATGAAAACTTGACTTCGTGGCGTGACTCTAGCTTCTCGGCTCTCAACACGATGGTAGACTTGTTCTGCAGACACTTCACTAGGTCTTCGACTGCCTCAGCGGACACGTAGAGCTGCGTCGTCGGTACTCTCGTAGGCCCCGCTAAGCAAGTACCGCGTTGATTACGGCTAGTAGTAGGCTTTGGACAAGGTTTTAATTTGATTTTCAAATAAAACTATTTCTTGCCGGGGATCGAACCCGGGCACGTCGACATAATAACCGATGGCTCCTACCACTACACCATCAGTAAAGCAGCGCCGAAATTATCGATCACTGCAATCATCTTATATGGAAAAAAAAGATTATGGTTGAAAACGTGTGAAAAACGAATTTTCCTCGACGTGGGCTCCAGCTAGATCAAATTTTTACACGCGTGTGCACCTATATTTCAAATTTCAACATAATCATTAAAGCCGTTTTCGAGTTATATTGCTCATTTTCAGGTATAGGATTGGTAATAAATTTTATTTATTATCATAATGCTAGTCTGGTAGCAAGGGAAAAACAAAGTAGAAATATAATAAAAAAAATATATTATAAAAAATGTCACAAATGTATATCATTTTTAAAATAACTATTTACAGATTGAATCATTATTATATTCTGGTTAACGGTAGATATAACCTGACAGGAAAGCTCTCATCGATTTTAAATCACAGTTTCAGAGAGAAAAAAGTTATAAGTAAGTAAGAGGTCCTATCATAACGAAGTAAAATCAAATCGAGAAGCCTAGGCTACAAGTTTTTGGATGAGCACCATACTGAATAAACCGCGATAATTAAACCAGAAATCAATTCCTGGGTACTAGTTTCAAGTACATCCCTCCCGTGGGGGTGGTAACAACCCGGTAGGGATCGTACATCGTGCTCTTCCAGGTCCTTTCTGTCGTCTCCACCCGGTATTTACTGAGTAAACTGACCAAACAGATACGGCTCTGCACTTTTGCGAAACGCATACCTGCAACAATGTAGTTATCATAAGTCAAGTATTCTCAAATTAGGCCGGTCACGGTAATCGCTATTATTGTTTATTTATCTAATGCCAAATAAGTCAAGTGGTCGTTTGAATATACACTGCAAGTTATTTAAAATCATATCTAATCATAAATAAGTAGGTATAACAAACAGTATACAGGAATAAACCTGAAAACTAGTAATGTTACAAAATAAGCGAATTTTCTTATTTACGAGTATTATTACGCGGGCGAATAAACTTAGGATTCTTGTAGGCGATGGGCTAGCAACCTGTCACTATTTGAATCTCAATTCCACCATTAAGCCATACAGCTGAACGTGGCCTTGCATTATTTTCAAGACTGTTAGCTCTGTCTACTCCGCAAGGATGTATTTCGAGTAAATTCGCAACTGGCAAGGCGCTTGACCGCTTAATTATTTGTTATATTATCAATTGAACAATAATGTTTACGTATGCAAAAATACTAAAATGAATGTATTATTATTATATGAATTCTGTTAATGTAAATCTCTTACCTATGCAGTTCCTCGGTCCTAGACCAAAAGGTAAGTAAGCACAAGGATGTCTTTTCCCGATATTTTCTGGACTAAATCTTTCCGGGTCAAACTTTTCGGGATTAGGATAAATTTTCGGATCATGATGAATACCCCAAGGTGATATGTAACAAATTTGTCCCTTTTTAATTTCTAGATCAGAACCGGGAAATTTGTAATTAGTTTCTGCTCTTCGCTGCAACATACTAACAACAGGGTAAATTCGAAGGGTCTCGTCAAATACTTTGTCCATGTATTTTAACTCGTTGACGCAGTCGTAACTAACTTTCCCGCCGAATTTCTTAAGAACCTCGTCAACTTCTTCCAGCAGCTTCTCTTGTACGTCTTTATTCCGAGCCAACTCATACAACAAAAAGGTCATTGTAGTCGCACTGGTCTCGTACCCTGCCACGTAAAATACGAATGTCTGTGCAGCGATCACATCTTCATTGAACTCTAAATGTAATTCTTTTTCGTCACTTCGACGCACCGTTTTAATTTCTCGCTGTTGACGCAACTCTAATATCAAATCCATAAAATCTTTTCTTCCAATTGGGGCACCTTTTCTTTGGGTAATCACATTTTTAGATAACTCATAGAAAAAGTTTGAAATTTCTCTTGGGAACAATGACGCATTCAACTTCAGCAAAAGACCAGGATACATCATGTCTAATTCAGCAAAGTAATTTACTCCAAATATAAGATTATCAAAAGATGCGACGCGTTCCAATAAACCATCGTTACTCATTTTTGTATCAATTCCGAAAGCGCAAGATGATATTGTACTCATTGTATATTTCTGTACTAGCTTATGGATGTTTTGCTCTGGTTGTATCGTCACCAATGTATCCACGTAGTTCAGAAACTGCTCCGCTCCATTTGTCATTAGATACGACATGTTTTTCAATTTTCCCGAAGTGAAAAGGGGAGTGAAACGGTTTCTTAACACTCGCCACGTCTCGCCATCGGCATGGAACAGATTAGCTCCTAAACCTTTCTTACTGAATTCAATTCCACGTTCCGAGAAAAAATCAAAATCTTTTATCAGTATATGTTTAATATAATCCAAGTCTCTTATTATTAATACAGGCGTTAACATTGTATAAATGCCTACTACTTTCTCATCCGGGTAGTCGCAGTGAATCTCTTTGACGACTTTGCCTACAAATTTCCTCCTTATTGTTGATTCGTAACAATTGCCAAAGAAAGGTATCGGTTTTGGTCCTTTTACTCCCTTTTTCTTCCAAAAATCGAACGTGCTTGTAAAATAATAGAACACTCCATAAACTAGCGCTAAAAGCGCCAAAAGCACCAAAAACATTTTAAATATCTTAGATTATACAGAATATAAAAAATCACTCTCAAAACATGTAGCGGCTACTACCTCACAATACTATACTATGATATCTTAATGAAGCATATTGTTTTCGTCTCTTTTATACAAGGGAATCAACATGTCAACGTAAAAATCAACTTGATAACCAATTTATGGAATTGACGAGTCATTGCGATGTGATAAACAACTGTAAATACACGTTAGGTTTTGCGCAAACTAGTCGCCAACTTTCGTAACGCGTGTAAACATACATACATACATATGGTCACGTCTATATCCCTTACGGGGTAGACAGAGTCAACAGTCTTGAAATGACTGTAGCCACGTTCAGCTATTTGGCTTAATGATAGAGTTGAGATTCAAATAGTGACAGGTTGCTAGCCCATCGCCCAAAACAGAATCCCAAGTTTGTAAGCCTATCCCTTAGTCGCCTTTTACGACATCCATGGGAGAGTGATGGAGTGGTCCTATTCTTTTTTCTATTTGGTGCCGGGAACCACACGGCACGGCGCGTGTAAACCATTACTCTAAAATTCGTTAAATTCGTAAAAATTCAATATTTTTTGACATACAATCAAAAATGTTAGTTAGTTATCTCATCACTTGTACTAAGTCTGATTATAAAAATTTTCTCCCCATAATCACCTTTTAAGTTCAAACAAGTGATTAAATGTATATTAATTAAAAAAATACCTAATTCTAATTCCCTCAATCATACAGTTAAATAAATAAAGGAAGATTTAAATATGTGACAGCAGATAAACTTCGAAGTTGTATATATGAAACTCTTCCGTACTATATAAGTACTCGTACTTACTGAGTGACAACGCACAGGCGAAACTACTGAGCATAGGAAGTTGAAATTTGGTATGAAGGTTCTTTATGGAGTGTAGGGGACCACTAAGAAAGGTTTTCACGAAATTCCCATGACAATGGAAGGTAACGTATTTTTTCGATTAACCCGGGCGGAGACGCGGCTGCTCTCTAGTCAAAATATAAATATATTGAAATTCAAATTCGCTTTGCAAAAACTTAGCTTGCGAAGACCCTTAGTTATGGTAACGACAGCACAAAATTACAGTCTGATTTAAACTTGTCCTAGGTGAGTACCAGTGTATTTTATTACATACGAGTAAATACTAATGTAAAAAGACAGGTCACATTTACAATGGTTTTGTAAAAAACGGTTTCTAGGATAGCTGAATGGATTTTTTTTTATAAATTTTTACTTTTACTCTCTCGGTAATAACATATTTTATCTGTGTTATTGGTTTTAAGATTAAATCATAAGATTTGGTACGCTGAAATGCAATCAAGAGTCAAGACTACTACATATACATAGGTAATATACCTATGTATATGTAGATAGAGACGAGTTCAAAATATACTTACATTACAGATAAGTAGGTACCTCCAAGGCGATTGGTCAATTGCATACATAAATTAATATTACTACTTTTATAATAATCTTATTGAACTAAAATTATCTCTTACCCTCTACGAAATTAAATAACTTTGCGATTAGTTGAATGAACAGTTATATTATTTCGCTTAGTTGGTTATTTGGTTTTTTAAAGCTTGAAATTGTAAAATTAAATTAAGTAGCTCGATTGACTCGATTACCTGATGTGTACCTTAGTGAACCAATCCTAAAAATCTGTGTACCTCCATCTACATAAAGATTTTTAAATAAAATAGGTACACCCGCCATCCTGACGTCAGGACCGCGGGTGTACCTCTAGTTAGCATCTGAGATAAGCAGCTAGTAGGCATACAAGACTTGTATATATACATAATAACTTCACACGTTTATTCAATTCTTATTGTGCCGATACTTAAAAATATCGTGGACGTTACGTTTTATTTCGATCATAATACCTAATTTTTCGCCGATTAGAAACATTTGTCTATTTTTTAATGACTTTTAACTGTTTCGTTCGTTGCCTTTCTTTAATTCTTGTAGAATGTATTTTTTTACTAGTATAAAGTAAAAGTTTCTTCTTAATAGTTTCGTGTTAGTATTTGGGATTGACAATTTCAAACATCAAACAATCAAGATATTTGTGTAATAAATAAATTTACAAATCAGATAGCTATACATCGAATAAGATCAATTCTTTAAATAGACAAACACACACTGTTTTGTTTTGTGACAGAGTTGTCCCAAAGTGGTTTGATGCTACGTAACCATGAAATGCAAAACTGTAAATAGGAAGAAAAGCGCGCAAACACACACGCACACGCGTCATTATGTGTGTGTGTATGTTCGCGTGTGATTTCCAGCTCAAATTTTACCAATTATTACACCCAAGATACAAGAACATTGTTTCGTTAACATTATTATTCTAATGTCATTTGCCAATTGCATTTCTGTTGTTTCTGCGGTTCCTTTTTTAATTTTTACGGATGTATTGTCAAATATATATAGTACCTATGCGACCAATCTACATACAAAACGAATTGGTATTTAGTAACTTGTACCTAAATATTAGGCGACTAAGGGATAGGCTTAAAAACTTGGGATTTTTTTAGGCGATGGGCTAGCAACCTGTCATAATTTGAACGTCAATTCTATCATTAAGCCACACAGCTGTACGTGGCCGATCAGTCTTTTCAAGATTGTTGGCCATGTCTTAGGGATATAGAAGTGATTGTATGTATGTATGTAGTTAATTTTTTATTGAAGGATAAAGAGGAGCATCTTTTAAAAAAAGGATGAATATGATTTTAAGCCCCGAAACTTCTGAACCAATTTAAATCCATTACGAGGGAGGAAATTCGTTCCGCCCTCAATTCCAGATCTGAGATAGCTTCACTAGGTAGCTATACAAAAAAGCTTTGCTCAATTATGATTAAATAATAAATGCTTAATAGAAACTCATAAATCTGTGGAACTAGAATAAAATGAACTACAAATAAACTAACGTTTAATTTTGTCTTTAATATAAAAATAAATATAATAAATGTAATAGTGATACGAGTAATCTATTACATCATTGTGGTTCACACAAGGTCTATCTAGGCACGAGCTTCAAGAACATCCCTCCCCGGGGGCTAGTCACGACTCGTCGAGGGTCAAACTCCATCACAGTGTTCTCCGTCACCTCCACACGATAATTACTCAACAGTTTCGCTAAACAAATGCGACTCTGCACTTTTGCGAATCGCAAACCTAGAAAATACAATTTATATTTTATTCGAAATGCCGAAGTGATTGGTAATATAATAAGTATCTTAAAAACTAATTTTGTAATCCATATTTGTAATTCCTCAAAAATAACTGTCCTCGTTTAGCATAGATCTGATCATAATCAACGCCAAGCAAATTTGTAAACTTTGCAATTGTCATTACTAAACTATTATTTGGTCATTACTAAACTATTATTGAAAGAAAAAATATATTTATAACCTCTTTGTTTTATATTACTGATTGGATTAGCAATTTCATCTGTGAAAAATAATATTATTTAGGGAGATCATGTCATTTCCTTTAATACATTGGAAGTAACTTACGCCTAAAGGGCCTACGGCACGATGCCGCTGACATCAAAAACTTTACTTTTGCATAAAACAACACTACTCACCTATGCAGTTCCTGGGTCCTATTCCAAAGGGTATATGCGCACATGGATGTCTATTCCTTACATTTTCTGGACTAAATCTTTCAGGATCAAACTTTTCAGGATCGGGATAATATTTTGCATCCCGATGAATAGCCATAGGAGATACTACACACATTTGCCCTTTTTTAATTTCAAGATCCAAACCCGGAAATTTGTAATTAGTTTCCACTCTTCTTTGAAGCGTATCAACTACAGGATAAAGTCTAAGAGTTTCCTCGAAAGCCATTTCCATATATTTCAATTCATTAATACAATCGTAAGTAACTTTTCCATCGAATTTCTTTAAAATGTCGTCTATTTCAGCTAGTAGTTTGTCTTGTACGTCTTTATTGCGAGCTAACTCGTACAACATAAAGGCCATAGTAGTCGCACTAGTTTCATACCCCGCTGCGTAGAACACAAATGCTTGAGCAGCGATCACATCTTCATTAAAATCCAAATGTAATACTTTTTCATCACTACGGCGTACTCCATTGATTTCTCCTTGCTGTCGTAACTCAAGTATTAAATCCATGAAATCTTTTCTCCCTATTGGGCTGCCGTTACGTTCCGCAATTACATTTTTCGTTAAGTCATAGAAAAAAATTTTAAGTGCTCTTGGGAAGAATGACATGTTTATCTTCTTCAAGATACCTGGATACATCATGTCCAATTCTTGTGCATAATTAACTTCGAATATCAATTTATCAAAAGCTTTAATTTGATCTAATAAAGTATCATCTTTATTCATATCAATATCTATACCAAAGGCGCATGATGATATTGTACTCATTGTATATTTTTGAATCAACTTATGGACATCTAGTTCTGGTTGTTTACTCACTAACTTGTTTACATGTTCTAAGAACAGGTCCGCTCCCTTTGTCATTAGATAAGACATGTTTTTCAATTTACCAGACGTAAACAAAGGAGTGAAACGATTTCTCAAAACTCGCCATGTATCTCCATCAGCGTGAAATAGATTTGCTCCTAAACCTTCCTTACTGAATTCGACACCACGTTCAGAAAACAAATCAAAATCTTTTATCATAATTTGTTTTACAAGATCTAAATCTCTTATCAATAAAATAGGTGTAACCATTGCATAAACACCAACAACTTTCTCATCTGGAAATTGCTCGTAAATCTTCTTTACAGTGAGCCCCGCCGATATTCTTCGCATAGCTGATTCGTAGAAATTTCCAAATAATACCATCGGTTCTGGTCCTCGGACTTTCATATTCTTCCAATAATCAAAAGTTCTTGAGAAATAAAAGTAGAGTCCATAAAAAAGCGCTATGAGAGCCAAAAGTAAATAAATCATTTTAAAAACTCACTTGCTGAAACTTGTATCATAAATAAGAATCTTTTGAACTTGTTATCGCAATGAATTGAATATCAATAATTTTTCATTTACTTATATAAGTTTAGATAAGAAGAAAACATTGTTATCTTTCTTAAATTGATTAAATACTTTTATAACATACATGATAACGCAATATATATGTATATATATTTTTATTTATTTGTTAAATATTGTTTTTTGAGTATTTTATTTTTTATTCACATTATTGTAGATTCAACTTGAAATTTACTAAATCCTGAGATGATATTCGAGACGTCAGGTTAAGATTACTAGCATGTTTTCTCGTTATCAAGTTTTTGTACGCTTTAGCGTAGGATTTTACGCCACTGTTATTTGGTAAGTTCTTAAAAAATTAAAATTACGTGAGTCCCCGAGTGAATTTGCTGGACAGCAATAAACTATTTCATTGAAGTTCGCCACCTTAAATCTCTTTTGTGCATTATTCTTACCACTAACGCTTTGCATTATTCTACCAAAGGGAAGAAAAACTCCTATTAATTAGGTACCGTTCCCACAAGAATTTTGGGATATCCTTAGCACAGAGCACGGTAGCTTGCCCTTGTTGAATGTGCTTTTCTCTTTGTATTGGCTT
Organism: Amyelois transitella; assembly: GCF_032362555.1. Taxonomy (NCBI): domain Eukaryota; kingdom Metazoa; phylum Arthropoda; class Insecta; order Lepidoptera; family Pyralidae; genus Amyelois; species Amyelois transitella. The sequence continues at coordinate 5,918,494 of NC_083519.1, read as the reverse complement.
TTACGTCATCAATGGGAAAAAGATATATTATTTTTTTGTTTTTTTAATAGAACATCAGTCTTTTAGACAAAATAAGTAAAAAAAGAAACACCATCTAAAAACACACAAACAAAATGATATGTTGTTATCCACTTAATGACTATCATGACTTGTTGATTCACAGTAATTTTTTGCAGAATTGAATATATAATAAGTAAGTACATTGACTGACTATTGACTCGACTACGTCTGAGTGATGTCTGTTGAAATAGGGATAGGGATGACAAGGTAATTAAACAAGACAACTTAAACCAATATAAATTAGTTAATAACATGGTTATGGTTAGTATACACGTAATTTTAAGTGAATTTTTAGTTTTAATTTGAACGCCCTAAAGGTATTTTATTAATGTAAAATGAGATGGCAAAGGCCATTTAAAAAATCTAATTTTACTACCCAGGTTAATTAAAAAAAGCAAATACTCGTTATTATAGTTCGACTCTTGTGGATTTTGATCTCCCAGGTGATTACAGGAAACAAAAAATCTGGAATTAAATCTTGTTGATTTTGATCACCCAGGTGATTTGCCATTAGGTGATATCAGGACACAAAAATGTGGATTTGATGGAATTTCACACTAAAATATGAATTTTGAAAGATGAATAAACCTAAAAAGGACTTGCCCAAACATTGTGTTATGTAGGTATACTTTGTTACATCACAGGAAATTTTTGTTTATTGATATAATTATTTTGCCAGTGTTTTAGTTGTTGTGAAACAACTCGATTCAATAATCACCAAAAAAATTTGTCATCATGCGTATAGTCAAGATGCTCAGCAGTAACTGGAGCAGAATAGGAATTTTGTTCCCGAAAGGGTTTCAATCTTGTTGCAATCGGGTAGTACCAGCGATTTGCTAATTTTCGTCCTCTGAGAAAAAAAATGAACTGATATGGCGGGATGGGACTGCTTCACTGGCCTGGTATTAAGTTTTCTACTTCCACTGCCCTTTTATCGTGGGCCGATGAAAAATTCCGGAACTCCGCCGACTGTGTGGTGTGGATTATCACGTATATATTTCTTTAAGTATTGGTACTGCGTATCGTACATATATACTTCTATCTGGTCTCATCTTTACGTTCCCCTCTGCCAACTAAAGGTCTTTCTAGAAGGAGGTAATTAAACATCATTGTCTATTTTTATTTAGGTTTTTATTTACTTATAATACAAAACATTTTCTATACACTTCATTAATTACTAAGCGGTCCTTGAATTGTTTGAAAACCTACCGTCTTAACTACGTTAACAATAGTCTTTAGTCACTCGAACAATTTTGAGATTACAATTACTAGAAGTAGGTATTCCAAATAGGAGGCTGCGGCCTGCAAAAAAGAAACAAATATTTTATATAGCCCAATATCGTATAACTGCACCGGAAAATATTCAAACACAGCGTAGTTAGTTTCTATTTAATTTGCAAATTTCCATGATTTTTTGCTAAAATAGACAAATGGTTTTACTTATAGTACCAACAGATATAATCGATTTTTGAAAATAAAAGTAATAATAAAATTACACAAAACGTTTGACTTAGTAATAAGTTAATATATATAGAATAATTGTAAAGCGCCGACTATAACAAGCAAACAGAAAAATGGGATCAGGAATGTTTAATGGCAAACTTAGATCTACTTAGGTAGGTACGTAGTTTTTAGTTCCAAGGCCCTGTAGTAGTTCATTAAACGTTTCCGTTACATTAGCTTTTTGATACGAAGATAAAAGACAATTACTTGTGTATCTTATCTATCTCTAATACTAGATTACTGTAAATAAACTTTATTCTACCTATATACAGGCAGGTATCTATTATTTTTCTTACTGTTTTTAAAGTAACCCTAGACAGAAATGGATATTTCTAACGAAAAATATAAAATCCTCATTTTTTGTCCCTTTTTAAATGATAAAAGAAAAACTTCGATTCTAAGTTTGGATTTCATAAGCAGCGAGCAGCAAGCAGATACTATCGCGCCGCGATAATTATTTGCTTCAAACCATCTTCAACCACCAAAATCTATCAGTAATTTTGTTTAATAACCCTGCAATACGCAAGCTAATAATACATTTTGAATACAGCGAGAATCGTTTATATCGTCAACCATCTACAGCGCTAGCGATACATAAATAAAATAAAGTAAGGAGATGTGTTTGCTCCTGTAACTTACAGAGCTACTCTACTATCTATTGGAATGGACACAAATGCGCTCACCAAGCTTTAGGCCTTACTAGATCTCGTCGGTGAAGGCGCCAATGCATCCCTGCGGCGACATAAGAAGTTAGTGACAAAGTTTCTACAACCATGAAGTTTAAATACAAATAAATTGTTTTATTTGCCTAATATTTCTTTCGATATTCCTTTCGATCACAAAAAGATTATGAAAAAGTTTCCCTGTTGGTCTGGTTGCAGTCGGTCTGCAAATTGTAAAAATCATTCGAGGGAGAGGCTAACAAACTTGGGATTCTACTTTTAGGCGAGGGGCTAGAAACCTGTCTCTATTTGAATCTCAATCCGCCTGCCTCTGCCTACCCCGTAAAGCATAAAGACGTGGATGTATGTATTTATTATAAAAATAAAGGCCTCATACGAAGTCAAGAGATATAAGCCTTACAAAACAAAACTTGGAAAGAAAAAGTATAGGAATATTATGCTTATTTATATTTATCCTCCTTAAGAGTGATTTTTATTCTGGAGCTTCGTATCAAGGGAAGACTAGTCAATTTTCAACAACTCTTTTGACATAAATATTACCGGTAACGAAAGCTCTTAAATAGATATACATAAGTATAAGATTTATTTAAAATAACGATCACATTGTCGAATAATAAGCTACTGCCGCTTCTAAGGTAAAAGTATAGAAGAAGCGGCAGACAAAAAACAAAACACTCTTTGTAACGTTTGATGGTTCGAGGCAGACGACCCCACATGATGAACAGACGATGTAGGTAACTATATAGGTATCCGTATAGGTATTGATAAGTATAACACATATTATTATTCCGGTAAACCACCTACTACAAAGGTTTTTAAGAAGGGATGTAAGATGTGTGACGTAACAACATGACATTACATAAATTTTGCAACATGTTATTATCACAATATTTATGAAATAATCGCTTTTATATCAAAACATTTGCTCTATGTCTCTATCTCATAATTAATTACTAAGATATAAAGTTTATAGGTAGTAACTGTATATTGTATCAGAATGATATTTAAATTATCTTCTTCGTTTGATATGACAAGTGAAATAATAAGTATCTACTTATTCTACCTATAACAGTAGGTACTTACAAGATAACGGAACTTTCCATCTCAGAAAACATTTAAATTAAACTACTTGAACTAAGTACCTATATTACACGATGTAAGTAACCTTGCGAGTGCATCATATTCTTTTCCACGGCTTCGTCCGCATTAGATAGCTTCTTTGGGCAGTTGGTTTATTCTTAAAATAATAATTTGAAATAACCCGTACACAAGCGATTGTGCCCGACCATAGACAATATAAAGGACAGTTCACATACATATACGCGATAGTGGGACAGCAAGGTACAATATACACACACTTTCTACACTAATGAATGAAGTACGCAACACATCAGGGAAAGCTTTAAGGTATTACCTATATTAAATAAGATCTAGGCTCAGATGCTACGGCCATGTAACGAGGAGACCAATGACAACGTAATTAAAAAGATTTCCACGGCAACAAGTAAGGTGAAGGTGAAGGCCAAACATACATGACTGACGAATGTATCTAAGTACATGACATAAAGCTGCTAGGCCTTTAGAAGAAGGATACCTGGCGCCACAGGATTAGAAAAGCGAAGAACTTCCTAGCATTTACAGTATGTACTACAACCGTCGAATTGAATAGAATTGAAAATTAAAAAAATAACTACTTTATTACAAGTGAATTAAAATTCAAAAAACAAAATATCTCCTGCTTCTTTGCTCATACATAATAGTTTGCGGATTCACATGGCGCATTCTGAAAGCCTCAAATATATCCGCGCCATAAATAAATTCTACTTCTGCACGGTGTAATAATATCGGTGTAACTTATAAAAGTGGTAAATATGGTAATACTGTCTGTACCAATCTTGCGTCGTCCCTGACCAGGGGCCCGGAGGTCCTTACCAATAACCACGTTGCTGGTAAATCTGAGAACGCGTCCCGCCGGATCTCCGTGACCCCAGTAACAGGCATATCATAGGTATAATCCATTTGGTTATTAAAAACAACTAGGATAAAAATTAAAAAGAAGGCCTTGTTGAACCTGTGCCTTCCTCCAGCTCCAGTATCATATCAAATTATTATTTATCACAGATAATGTTGTTTAAATAGGATAGATCTAAAACGAATGGATGGATTTAGGTACACGTCTTATCTATTTGTATATTAAGTATAAGTATGATTTTAGATTATGTTCAGTTAATTATACGATAGATGCGACTGTTATTTGTGGAATTTTTGTAAACATTGCTTCACCCGTCATCCCTAGTAGGTACACGTCGACCCTGTTCTACATAGATATCCTAATTGTGAAAATAATGAATCAGCAGTTTTTGTACTTATATGAATGATATGCTGTATGCAACAAATATAAATAAAAATTATTATTTAATTAAGAAAAGTGGGGCCTTTATACCTCCTAGTTAAATTCCGAAGTCGGGTAGGTATAGGACGAAAGGAAAACGAGTAGATAACTCGACGGTATTCCATGAGGAATGTATAAAAAAAGACAATAAATATGTGGCGACATCTCTACGCCACTCGTCGCAACATCCAATCAAACAACTACTGTCAATCATCGCATGGTGACCCTGACGTGATTGGAAGCAACCTTCTTCATCAACTCAAATCCTTACCATCATCAGTTCTCACTCTGCAAGCAGTCTCACAGCAAGCCAGCAACTGGGTATCGCAGCAGGTCCATCGCAGCCGATTCACTGAGCTTCCTGGTCCTGTCTCCACCCGCACTCACTCTCATCGAATTCGGCGATCGACGCGTATACGCAGCCCACGCCTGGATCTCATCGGCGGCGTCTCTTCTCAGCGTGGCAGCTCTGCACGATTCCTACCGAAGTCGACATCGCTCTCAACAGTCTCGACCCACTGCAGACTACGAGTATCATCTCCACTTCCGACTTACTGGAAGACAACCTGGCACTTGCAAGCTCACGCACAGGTTGCACAGCAAAAATAAAAAACCAAGACTTCAGACCTCCGGTCTTGGGGGGGAGTACTGTGGCGACATCTCTACACCACTCGTCACAGCATCCTATCAAACAACTACTGTCAATCATCGCGAAGAAATTGACGCGCTCAACCAATAGTAGCGAAGAATCTAAATCGCGATTTCAAAGATTTCATGGATTGGAGCATAAATACAACTTCCGACACAACATCGTCGGAGACGCAGTTCCCCAGGGATAACACTACAAATAGATAACCTACCTTATGTCTAGAAGAAGGGAGGACAGACATTTGCTCAGCACGAACCTTTAATAAAACCCCATTCAGGGGGAAAAGTCCAAACTTTCAACTTTGTCGTGAAAACTACAAGAAAACGCGACAACTATATTTATTTTCTTATTTTTTATCAAAAACTATTGATAACGCAGAACTTAGTGTAGGGTGACAGATGACAAATCAGTTTTTAGTCTCGGTGTCACGTGCAATCCTCACGAGGACATAAAAATCTGATTGGTCATGTTATTAATATTTAGTTCCCTATAAGACTCGACTTACATATAAAACACAACAACAACAGGCGCACCATGTTCATGCAGCATGCGTATTTATAAGGGTTCAAGGGCCTGTCGGCGTAAAAATCTTTACACCAGCGTTTAATTATCTATAATGTTATCATTTCGCAGGTCAAAAGTTAAAAAATATTTGTAAATATCGCGCTATTTTGGGTTTCAAATATTTGCTTTTAGCTTTTTTATTTTAAGACTATGGAGATATCACAGGAAAAGGATTTCGGAATGGGATGAATAATTCGATGTAAATAATAAACTACCTGTCGATATTACTATTTTTATTATCGTCTGTTTCAAGACAACAGTGCCTTCAGCGAAGGCACACCATACAAGATGCTCGTCAGTACACATCGACTGTGAGTGTTACCATATAAATATCTATACAGCATCTATATGTACATTAGGTGCGCAGCGTCGCGGCCGGCCGGGCGCCCCGCGACTGCGGCGCCGCCCACTATGTGGGCCGCGCCAAGCTTTATATTAGACATCAAGTGGCAGTGCAACCGACTTATGCACGATCGTTACCGTTATTAGAAGATTATTACATTTTAGTGAGAGATATGTAGCGAGAATTATACAAAAAGCTGATTGCTATTTCGACATTTAATACATGTTTGTACGTGCTGATTTTAGTAAAAAAAGTTCATACCCCTGCTACTTACTAAAACACGAAGTTTTCGACCACATATCACTCTCATTTCCACGATATTTATCTCTTAGTAAAAACATGTTTACATTACCAGTCGTTATTCTTATCAGGATTTAGTATAATTACATATTAAATATTATCGAAACCATTAGGCAGCGCGTGTCGGCTGCTAAATTTCAGAATTTTTATACCTCTACCAACACCGTGCCTTCAAGGCATTATCAAATTAAAAGTCGATCACAGAATAAAACGCACTATCCTGAGCTAATAGCTTACATCTCCATATATGTTATTATTAAACAGTACCCTAATAACAAAAATAGGATTTTTGGTAAAAATATTTTTCTCATATTTCCTTAACCGACAAATCGTTAGTTAGAAGTTGTGCCACTATACGGATCAAAATTTATTTATGAAAAATAATGACTTAATTCATACTATCTTGAAAATATAAACCACAGTATATTACAAAAAATTTGAGGATGAGGTTATCGTAATACCAAGATTCGAAAAGCATTAAGAATTTTTAAGTTTAACTACACTAGATGAGTTATACGACGCTACATTAAATATAAAGTATCAAAATCATTCAATATTATAATTAAACCTAAATTTTATGGTCGAAATAAAATGGGACCTATGCACGAATGCTATTGCGAAGATCTGTACGGGGTTACCAAGATGGCGGAAGGTAATACTATAGTACTATGTTAAACATCCTCATACTCGTAATAAATGTACATTTTACGATTGGATTTCCGCAAAAACCGCAAAGCCATCTGTAATGCTTTTATGGAATTAAATTACTACACAAACAATGTGAATCTAAATTATTGTTACTAGTTATTATCTTTTACATAAAAAACTTGAAGTACTAATGAAACTTACCATAAAATTACAAACATATATATCTACTATATTATAAATAAAAATTACAATTATCAAACAGATATTAGATATTAATTTGATATCTACAGCACAAAACAAGATGTCAGAACTTCACAGTCAAGCCACACAGTTAGTAATGTAGAAGTCATGAAAATTGTTATAGTCATGAATTAAACGTAAAGGTGGCTACAAAATGTAGCAGTTTCATATCAAAAAATATACATTCAATGAGATCTTACACGGTGGCATGTCATCATAAGTAAACTTTTACTCAGAAGATGAACTATAGTAATTTACGTTTAATGAAGTTATTTTACAATGGCCGTTAGGCTAAACAAGATAGCAAAATTTCTGAAAACATATTTTGACACATTAGACAGACAAATTAATTCAATATGCTTTTAATAAAGTGTTCGATGAACACAAAGCTCTTTAATTGAATGAGGAATATTGATTTGTGATGACTTTAGCGTCAGTACCAAACATGGAGATCTTACAATGATCTTAACTCTGTAAGTTACTAATAAAATTAATGTTCTAAATTGTAGTGTGTTCTATATATAATACATAAAATAAAATAGTCGTTTAATGGGTCAATATTATATGTTTGTTTTTATTTATTTTTTAATTTGTTTATCTTTACTGAAGTAACGATAATAGACCAGGCAAAAAATTGCATTGATTGATTCGAAATGAATTAATGATTTGACATAATCTCACCCCAAATAATAAAAAAAATGAATCGCTAAATAAGTTGGTAAGCGCATAACTCAAGAACGCCTGGACCAATTTGGCCAATTCTTTTTTATTAATATTCGTCGAAGCTCAAGGATGGTTTTTACGGCGAAAAAATACCCAAATAATTGCCTGAAAAACCTTAAAAACAGTCCTTTTCTTTATCCCATACAAACGTTTTCTAACTAATACGAACAGTCAATTTGAGCTTTATTGCTAAAGTATAAAGTTCACTGTTGTCTTAGCAATGTAGGTCTAATAGATAGGAACAAAAAACTGTCATATTACAAATCTTTTTGACAGAACGAAGTCTGTCGGGTCCGCTAGTAATAAATAAAAATAAGTAGCCTTGTCCGAAACTGGCCAAGTACAATTACCTAAGAAATGTTTTGAACCTCCAATGACGCCAGTGCTGATCTAATAATGTGTAAATAAAATAAAAATGAACCATTCAGATATTGAATGCTATAAACAGCTCACATCAGACACACAAAACCACAAACGTGGCTTTTACGAATATAAGTGATAGTTGGATTGTAAACCAAGCGATGTGATGAGAAAGCGATAATGAATAATTATAAATTGAGTCACACTGTTCATAAAAAAATGGTTTTTGATTGAGACTTAAATGTGTGCTCAGTCTACACTAGACAGCCTCAACTGAAAACTACAGCGCATAGACATAATCACGTTATTGCACATATCTTATTACTTCGTCCCCTTTGTCATCGGTGAATGGCGGTGCGAACACAATATTGAACCTTATTGCCAGCACATAAGGTTTATCCGAAACGATCGTCAGTGACCGCACCCGGCGGCGCGCCTAAATATTGAACCTTACTTCTTGCTACACAAAGTTTAATTTCACTTGATGACAAAGAACCCGCTCCGGAGGACGCTAGCAGTTAATCGATCGCCATTTCTATCGTTTCTAAATCGATACCACAATTACATATTACGAAAACCACGTCTACCAAATAGATACTGTCATACTACAAGCGTTTGTTCCGGTTGTCTTCCCTAAACACCTGCTTTTATTTCTCAGAACAATAACTCAGCAAACTCGCTAAAAAAAAACATAGAACCATGTTTTACTCATAAGAACATTATTGCAACTTGAAGAAAACCGTGCCCGTTCTAAACTGCACAAATGCGAATAACTAACTACGGCCTACGATTCTCTTAGAGTACACATACATACATAAAATCACGCCTCTTTCCCGGAGGGGTAAGCAGAGACTACCTCTTTCCACTTGCCACGATCTCTGCATACTTTCTTCGCTTCATCCACATTCATAACTCTCTTCATACAAGCTCGGCGGTTTCGTGTACTTTTGACCTGACCCTTTACCAGGACGTTCTTAATTTGATCAAGATACGTTCGTCTAGGTCTTCCCACTCCGACCTTTGCCTCCACACTCTCCTTGTATATCTGCTTAGTCAACCTGCTTTCATTCATCCTCTCCACATGACCGAACCATCTTAACATACCCTTTTCTATTCCTGTAACTACATCTTCTTTCACATCACAACATTCCCTTATCACGCTGTTCCTTATCCTGTCACTCAATTTCACACCCAACATACTCCTTAACGCTCTCATTTCCACTGCATTTATTCTGCTTTCATGCTTCTTTAGCCATACCCAACTTTAACTCCCATAACTTGGAAACTATCCAAAAAGGCTCGACTGGCTGCTCATAAAGGCATGCAAAGCTCCATTCACCATGTTCCCCGCGTTCACTCTCCTTTCAATATCACTATCATACTTGCCATCTGATGTAAACTTTGATCCTAGATATACAAACTCTTTCACTTGCTCCACTTTTATTCCTCCAATCAAAATATTACATGCTGTCATTTCTTTCTCCATTTCAAAAACCAGTGTTCTAGTTTTACTTACGTTCACTTTCATTCCTTTCTCTTTTAAAGCTTCATGCATACAGTTTACCATCTCCTGTAACTCCTCCGCTGATGACGCCAGTATAATCTGATTGTCGGCGTAGAGCAGACATTTGACGAGTAACTCATTCATCCTTAATCCACTTTCAGACTCTTTCAAATCTGTCAAACAACTATCCATAAATAGGTTGAACAGCCACGGTGACGCAACACATCCTTGCCCAACGCCTTTCTCAATCTTAAACCACTCAGTGTGCGCTCCGTTTATCCTGACACAAGCACTCTAATCCTCATATAAGGATTTCAGTGCTCGTATTAAGAGACTGCTCACCCCATGCATAGAAAGTGCAGACCACAATTCATTCCTCTCAACTCTGTCATAGGCCTTTTCCAGATCTACGAATGTGCAATAGACTTTTTGACTCTTGGCCAAAAACTTTTCGGCTATGCACCGCAAGGAAAAGACCTGATCAGTACATTCCATTCCCTTTCGAAATCCCGCTTGAGCATCCCATATTTTGTCATCAGTTTCATTCCTGACTCTATTAATCAATATCTCTTAGAGTAATGTACATTATATTGATTGCTAACACGCTCTTACTGCGAGGGAAAATATCGTCAGGTGAAAATAACCTACACACTAACTAGATCCCAAAAATTAACCACAGAAATGGACGTCTCAAATTTGTTTTATTATTCAATTATAATAGAACAATTCATAAACAATATAGGCAAAAGGTAACCTTGAAACAAGGTACTCTTTTATGTTAAAATGTTTCGTAGAATTACGAATGACCTATCAACTATATACAAACATCAGCCTTTCTAAACAAGCCTACACATTGGACCGCTATAAAATGAGACAGCACACATTTTCGTCTATAATTTTCATTTTTTCGTATGAACAGTATAACCTATTGTTAAGCGCCTATCCCACTTACTAATTCAAAAAAGTGAAAAAACATAACATGAAGATGCTAAATGTTATTTCACTGAACTGAATTAGATACTCAATGATTTGGGCCGTCTGAATTAAATCAATGGCATATTGGTTTTGAGCCCCTATTAGACGATGCTATTTCCAGTACACGTGTTTCAGCCTCTCATTCTAATTAGCAGTCAGCAAGGCTTTTGTCACTGGATCAATGTGACACATTAGTGTAATAGGGGCTTTACGAGTATGATGCGATGCTCAACGAAGTAGAGAAGGGTGTTTACTCTGTGTAGTCCCACCAGTCCTTCTCGTAGCCCTCGTTCACGTGTTCTAGCAGCACCTTGCGCCGACTGTCGCAATATCTGGAAACAATATTACATTTTTAAATATGAATTGCGTCATCGGAAGACTTTTGTAGAGCAATGAATTGTGTTAATACATAACAGGGATCATATAATGCGGTCATATATTTGTAGCTGTTCACACAATTTTATATACATAAAAACTTGAACACATTGCGGGCATCATTAAAACGTTCAACATCAAAAAACGCACTAAGTCCATTTATATAGATATAAAGTAGTCAGCCCTCTTGGTAGTATAAAACTTCTGGCCCGTCAATGGTTCATAGCATGCATTAGGTATGTGCCCTACTCACCACAATTTGAGAAAGCAAATTACTTAGTATCCAACTTCTTTTTTTCACCGTGTGGTTCCCGGCACTAATAGAAAAAAGGATAGGACCACTCCATCCCTTTCACATAGATGTCGTAAAAGGCGACTAAGGGATAGGCTTATATACTTGGAATTTCTCTTTTAGGCGATGGGCTGGCAACCTGTCACTATTTAAATTCCAAGCTAAACTACTGAACGTGGCCTTTCAGTCTTATAATGAATGTTGGCTCTGTCACTCTGCAAGGGTATATGCCCGCACAGACGTGATTATTTATATATATATATATATATATATATATATATATATATATATATATATATATATATATATATTATGTTATGTAAGTATTCACCTGTATTTGTCCTGCACCTTCTGCTTGATATCGGCGAGGTTCTCGCTAGTGATGTCTCGCTCGAGGTACTCAGACAAGGTCTCAGTAGCTGACTCCAGGTCCCGCTGGTTGTCCTCGAAAATCACCGACTGGTTGTTCTTGCGGAGGTAGTACGCGAACACGTATGTATACATCAGCGTCTGCCGGCACTGGCATAGGATGTCCACGGCTTTTTTCAGGAATTGCACCTGCAAATTGAATAAACGAATGAGTTACTCTTGAAAGGACATTAATTATATAACATATAAACAATAAACAATCATTACATACGTACAAGATAAGTAACATGTATAATCATAGATAATTTTATTATTCCCGGCACTTGACCTGCTAACGGGGCTATGGAGATCAAAATGGATGGATTTACACGCGATTAACTATCGCTGTTTCGCTTTTCATTATGAGGTGAAACGGGACCGCGATAGTTTTTCACGCGATAAAAACGGCGTCGCGCGAGCCATGCTACGAGGGCTGGGTCGTCATAGGCGGCGGAGAAGTCAAGTGTTGCTGGTTTAACTCAATAACATCATTCATACCTCGATCCAGCTCATATTGTGCTGCTGCATCTCCTCCATCTTCTCCTTGACGGACGCGTACAGTTTGGACTCGAAGCGCAGCGACTGCATGTGGTTCATGTAACGGTTGCAATAGAACAAGTAGCGTTGTAAAGCCGCGCGGGAACGCTCTTGGGCGTCGCGAGCCGCTTTCGCTTCGTCTTCGTCGTATCTGGAATTGTCATTTGGTTTTTAAAGCTGGTATTTTGTTTGCACGAGGTTTCATTATAATCTATAGATCTTGGTTTTCATTGCGCAGTGTTCATTTTACATACATACATATACATATGGTCACGTGTATATCCCTTATGGGCTAGACAGAGCCAACAGTCTTGAAAAGGCCGAAAGGCACAGTTCAGCTATTTGGTTTAATGATAGAATTGAGATTCAAATAGTGACAGGTTGCTAGCAGATCGCCTAAAAAAAGAATCCCAAGTTTGTAAGCCTATCCCTGAGTCGCCTTTTACGACATCCATGGGAAAGAGATGGGGTGGTCCAATTCTTTTTTGTATTGGTGCAACACGGCACATTTCATTTCCAATAGCCAATAAATAAGCTCATCCATGGGAAGGAGGGAAGCGGGTCAGATCACACCTGGATAGTTTCAGTAGATAACGCAAATGATGAAAACTTGAACCCACCTATTACAGTTGTACCAACTGCTCCCGTGTGGCTCCCAGGGGCCAAGGCACACCCAGCAGAAGTCGGCCTTGCAGTTCTGATTCTTGCACACCATGTGGTTGCAGCCGCCGTCCTTCTCTATGGTCACGTTGCACTTCGGACACTCCTTCGTGTTCGCCGCTATCCAGTTAGACGTCTCGGAGTCGTCATCGCATTTCTACAAAAAGAAAATATATAATGGAGGTGGTACTTAAGGATTTTCAAAGACAAAGAGTTTTTTGGAGGTATACCTACATGCGCACATATATTTATAGTGTTATAAATGTTATTTGATGGTTTTGATTTATTAGACAGAATGTAAATTTGGTCATGACATGACATGCAAATCTAGATTAAACACTTGGCAATAGCATGACTAGACTATTGGAATTCTCCTAGTCTCCGTGCTCATAGTGAGGGTGGATTTTGTAGAAAGTCAAGAAAGAATGGACTGATAAAAAAAAAAAGAAAACACCATAAAGTTATGATATAACAGACCTTGATCCACTTCCGCAGCAGACAGCACCGCACGGGGTCGTGCCAGTTCTCGCCGCACGCGAAGCAGAACGTGTGTCCGCAGCGACACGTCACGGGCGCGGCTTCCACGTAAGCCACTTTGATCGCGTTGCTGCAATCCGGCGATGGACACCAGCGTAACAGTCGATTACACTAAAAACACATTTTTAAATAAATCTAGATTTTGCCATTCATCAGAGGACAAAGCCAACAATATGCCTTGAGGCATTATTCCTATTAAAACAACTGAAAATCATTTCAAGGAAATTCATTGCGTATTTCATTAGCCATATTCGGGGCTACCGAATATGGCTAACGAAATACGAAGTTCGACAAAGCATGCTTATCTTCCATCCCTGGGATTAACCTGCTGGTTTCTGTTAAAATAGTTAAGTTTTTTGTGAAAGCAATGGCTTATGGATACAAACTACATGTACCAAATTATACATACATACATACATACATATGATCACGTCTATATCCCTTGCGGGGTAGACAGAGCCAACAGTCTTGAAAAGACTGAATGGCCACGTTCAGCTATTTGGCTTAATGATAGAACCGAGTGCCGTGTGGTTCCCGGCACTATTACAAAAAAGAATAGGACCACTCCATCTCTTTCCCATGGATGTCGTAAAAGGCGACTAAGGGATAGGCTTATAAACTTAGGATTCCTCTTTTAGGCGATGGGCTAGCAACCTGTCACTATTTGAATCTCGGTTCTATCATTAAGCCAAATAGCTGAACGTGACCAAATTATAGGTACATGATAACAAATCCACATGGTATACCTCAACAAAGCTGTTGGTGATGATGTGCTGGTACTTCAACTTGACCCGCGGCTCCCGCACCAGCCGCATGACGGTCGCGTCGTCCACCAAAATGTCGCACTCGTGCGCGGCGCACGCTATCGTTTGACCCTGAAAACCATTGTGATTAAGCAAATGACTTCTGAATAATATTATCAATTTCATTTTATACTTATCGAAAAATGACAACTTTTATCTTTTCTTTCGTATCTTTCTCATGGATGTTGTAAGAGGCGACTAAGGGAACATACACTTTCATCTAGCTCAACAATCCAAGGCTGAACACCAAAAAACATGATGACATATTAAAATAAAAATTGTATTCTTTTATATAACAAAATTATATTAATAATCATGTATAATAGAATGTATGTGTTTACCCGATTCAACATTCAGTAGACTTGAGTGATATTGCATAACCTTAGTTTTAAAGTACAACAAAAGAAAACAAAAAGTTAATTGGTTGCGTCTTCCTGCTAGTCACGCAATTTTGTTTAGGTAAGTAAGTTTAAAAGTGGAACGCGGCAGTGAACCTTATTACAATTCATCATTAAAAGCCAATGCAAATCGAAGAATTGCGTAATTCTACTTATGAATTCATTTGTATGGTATTTATGACCTACTAAATCTAGTCGCGTGTATTGAGCCATGGAAGTTCTTTACTTTTTCACAAAATTTAAAACGAAACAATGGTCAGAAAATTACTTTATATTATACAGACCCACATTTTCTCTGTCTGTATTTATGCCTTAATCGCAGAAAATTGCAGACAGATTTTGTTCCTGTTTGTTTGTCGTGCGAAGCGGGAGCCTGAGGGTCGCAAACCAAATAATGTATGATACTCTCAGTTTAAACAAAAAATTTAATTTAAAAAACTTACTAAGCCTTCCTCCATAATTTTAGTAGTTAAATATTCGCACCAGCACTGTGTGCAAAACCTGTGTCCGCACTCCAACCCCGTCATCATCTATAACAATATCTTATAATTACATTTTTTTTAGATTCAAACAATATTTTTATAAATTTACATAAGACTCTAGCTGCTTGTGTCTTCATAAATATTGTAATGGGATTTGTTTAAACACAAATTATTTGACAGTCTTATAAGGCTGTGACACAACTGATAAGACATAAAAACAATAAATTTTAAAATGGTAACAAATTCAGGAAACATACCGTCAAAGGTAAAATTGTAAAACATATTTCACATTCCTCTGTACCAGATGTTGATATCCGCCTAGGTAGCTGAAAAAAAAAATTATACTTTTTTTTAATTAAGAAGAGCTAGGTGTCCCTTTGTTTTCAGAAAGAAACCTGATTCTCAAGAAAATTTATTTATCATTGTTATCAAACAAAACTTGGATAAACTAAAAATTGGCTAGGGCTGTGCATTGATTTTACAGCCAATCAGTCAGTTGGTATACTTTTTAAAAAATTGTAAAAATAATAAATTAATATAACCTAGAAAATTGAATACATTTAGCTTTTCAACAAACTGCAAACTTATAATATATCTTTTCAATAACTCACCAACTTGGGATCTTATATATAAAAATCTCATGTCAAAATGTTTGTTTCCATCCATACTTTGAAACGGCTTGACCAATTCTCATTAAATTTTGTGAGCATATTGAGAAGGTCTGAGAATCGGCCAACATCTATTTTTCATACCCCTTAGTTATAAGTGTTGTCTACCCTTAACATTTTTTTTAGACTAGAAATTACTTAAAACATACATACATAAATGCACGCCTCTTTCCCGGAGGGGAAGGCAGAGACTACCTCTTTCTACTTGCCACAATCTCTGCATACTTCCTTCTTAAAAAAAATTATTTATAATTGGCAAAACAATGTTTGCCGGGAAAGGTAGTTATGTTATAGGTTTACTAAGCTACTTTACCTTTGGCCTTTGTATCACTGGTTTTCTGAATGGATTAATGACTCTAGCTTCAGAGAACAACTGATCTTGGTCCCCATCATAGAACCGCTCCATGAGCTTTTCCTTGTCCCATTTGAAGTGATTTAAAAGTATGCGTGTTGTTGTTGCTGGTATCTATGGGAATTAGATTTAATATGATTGTAAGTTTATTTGTCTATTTGAAACAAATGATATGAAAATGTAAATCATAGTTTAAAAATAATAATATTGAGAAATTGTAGTTTGCTAGATAGTTATTATGTAAAAAAATAAAAATAATTTTATTTATTTTATAAGGTATTATAGGTACAAAATAATGTCTTGAGAACTGTATGCAACATATAAGAAGCCTTCAACTGCTAGAATTACAGATGGCATGGACTATTTCGAAATAAAGTGGGTGTTCCACTTAGCTATAATTGGAGGTCCTACATGATTCAATAACTAATTTAAACAAGTAAAATAGCATTGAGGTGTTTAATTCAATTTCACTTGATTGAATTAGATACTAGGAATAATTATAATGTTGTAATCACAGTAATCTTGGCATGATAGCAATTTTTTAAATTGTTTTAATGTAAGCTTGGAACATTATTAATAATAATAATAATAATAAATCTTTATTTTTTCTCTCTCACATAGAATTACACAGTTAAAAAATAAGAAGTAAGATGAACCATGCAGTTACAAAATAATGATCTATGTGAGAGACTGGTGTCTGTACTAGGAAAACCTGTATGACAGATTACCAGCCTCTCCTACTCTGAACCAAGTGTATACAATGCAGGTAAACCTTACACTAGTTTAAGTACATTTGGTATGTACCTGTCTATAAAAACAAAAGAAACAAAAGAAAAAAAAAATGTAAGAATTATGAAATAAAACATAATACCTAAGTAATAATAAAACGAAATGAACGTAAGGACATATACCCATCACGAATCCAAAACAAAATAATTTTAGTTTTTAAGCAGGGATTTCTAATAAATTTTCTGTTTCTTCATAAGTTAGAGATTTCAACCAAGAAGAGGTAGTTTTCTTACAATTAAATTTAGTAAGCCGATAAATAGATAGGGTCGTGTTAATTTTATTGTATAAATATTTGCCTAAAAAGCCAAAAAATCTTTGAGCAAATGCAGTAGACCACTGATCAGCTGCAGCAACACGATAACCGCGGCGTCTCAGTGCGAAAGCTGCGGGATTATAATTGAGGCGGGAATGTTGTCTAAGGATAACGTTAAGGACAAATAGTTGTCTTACAGTAAGGACCTCAGTTAGACCATACAGATCCTCAGTAGGAAAACGATATGGCAGAAAGAAGCAGACCTTTAACACCGCTCGTTGAGCTCTTTCAAGTGAGAGTAGGTTGGTTTTAGGTATACCTCCCCACACAGTGATGCAGTAACCTATAATTGATTGACATAGAGCAAAGTACACCATTCTTACAATGTTAACATCAGCAATGTGTCGTAATTGTTTGAAAATAAAGATGAGCTTTCGTACTCTAGTCGTAAGTAAATTTAAATGATAATTAAAGCTTAACGTATTGTCAATCACAACGCCGAGATACTTAATGTTGTAGGTTAACAGAATTTTACTACATGGACATGTCTGATCAGATCGGCACATATGTGCCACTATGGAGTATTTGTCATGTATAGCATTATTGATGTTTCTAATGGAGAAAGGTATATATTTTGTTTTGTCAACATTGAGTGTTAGGCCGTTATCAGAGAGCCAAGAACAGACTTTATTGAAACCTTTTTGGGCATATTGATATACTTGGTCCCAAGTATCTCCGTGGAAGACGAGAGCTGTATCATCAGCGAAAGTTATAATTTTGCCATTTGGCAGATCCAAGTTACATAAATCATTAATAAAAGTTAGAAATAGAGTGGGACCAATTACACTGCCCTGTGGTACACCATAATTAATTGGTAAATCACCACTTTTGTACTCTCCAACTCTAACTCTTTGAAGCCTACCATACAAATAATCCTGAAAAAGTTTCAGAGGGATATCACGAATTCCCAATCTCTCTAATTTTGTCAGTAGAAGAGGCGTAGAGACTGTGTCAAAAGCTTTAGCTAGGTCAAGGAATATAACCAAAACTTTCTTTTTCACATCAAGTTTGGCAACAATAAAATCAGTCAGGTTATGTACTGCATCATTTGTAGAAATTTTGGCTCTGAAACCAAATTGGGAATCAGAAATAAGTTTCTGGCTTTCCAAATAGTGAACAAGACGTTTATTTATAAGTTTTTCTGCTATTTTTGCCAATATTGATAGGAGAGAAATAGGTCTATAGTTATTGACACAGTCTCTTTCGCCATTCTTGTGTATTGGGATCACTTCGGCGAGTTTAAAATCATTTGGAAAGGTGCCAGTGGAAAACATAAGATTGAAGATATGAGTTAGTGGTGGAACAAGAATGTTATGATATCGTTTAAGGAAATCGCCTGAGATGTTATCACGTCCAAAAGAGTGGTCTTTTTTGAGACTAAAGATCACATTTCCAACCTCAGCGTCGTCAGTAGGTGTTAGAAAAAATGTAGAAGAATGAGGAGGACAGAGGTGTAAAGACCCATGGGGCGCAGCACTAGGCATCGATTTCTCTGCTAGATTTTTTCCTATCGAGACAAAGTACTGGTTTATGTCATTAACCGATTTACTCGGGTTTGATTTAGATACGAGGTCAGAGGCTGATTGCGAACTACTTCTATTAAGATTAGTACATTGTTTAATTGTATCCCACAATTTTTTATTGTTAGTTTTAGCAGCATTTTGTATTAGTTCTTTTTCATATTCGTTCTTTCTTTTCTTCAAAAGCCAATTACAAAAATTTCTATCACTGTCACTAATAATTTGAATCTCAATTCTATCTTTAAGCCATACAGCTGAATGTGGCCTTTTAGTCTCTGTGAGACTGTGACTGTGATTTTTGTACTATCTACCCTACATGTAAGGGATAAAGAAGTGATAATGTGTGAATTTCTTCTTTTATAACCATAATTTACAGTTTGCAAACAATACACACAGAATAACATAAACTTATATACTGGACCAAGCACAATCATAGTTTTCATTATTACTTTCCTTGCCAATTTTATCAAAAGAAGACGATTGTTGTTATGACGCACAAAGGAAGCAGGTTTCTAGGCCATCATCTTTATGATTGGATGGCCAAACGTTTTGTGTTTTCCGTGCGAAAAAAATTCGATATAGATAAAAGGTCAAAAAGCTTGACAATAAATCCTTACACAATGCCAAAGTACCTATCTACTGAAGCATTCCTACGTTCAAGTTACCCCATTCAATTATTCCATTGTTTACTACTAAAGTACTGACCTCCACTACAGTGTTCACGTCTTTAATGCAATCAACCATGTGCTGAACAATTTCCTCCGTCGATAACACTTCGTATGGATATTCTTCCAGTTCCGTTTGTCGTTCCCTAGTACTGTGGGTCTCAACGTCCATTGCAAAGTCGACATCGTCTCCACTGGACTCGTTACCAGAATCCACATCATCCTTGGTGTCATCTTCAGAGTCCATAGTCGAGACGTTGACGAAATAAGTAAACTAGATAATATGGGTACAGCCAAAGCACGTCTAATGATGAAATAATTACACCTAAGATTTAGGAAAGGTCAACAATGAAGAAAATAGTTCACCCACGGTCTGCCAAAATCTCTGACGTATGGGTGGCAGTGTCTATGACGTCACTCTTGCTTTGCCTTTATCTATGGAAGTATTATTTTTTTGATATCAATAAAGCTTAAGCAATTTATTTACAATGCCACTCAGAATCAAAACATAATATTTCTCCTGCGGTCAGATGCCGACTGCTGAGGGAATAATTTTAAAATTTCTTCTTCCAGAAACCCTATGTACCCAGGTAGCATATGTAGGTACCCATACTTATATATAATATACTTTTATTACACAAGGAGATCGTTACGTTAGGTTCCAATTAGAGTACTTATTAACCGCCTTCAAAAAAAGGGTGGAGAACCACCTTTTTTGACCTTTATGTATGTCGCGATTATAGTTTTTCGCTGAACCGATTTTCAGGAAAATGTTTACATAGATAAAATTTCTTGGATGCGTTGACAGATTAGTCAGTCAATCAGTCACCTTTGCGTTGTAAATGTATATAGATATAGCAAGAAGGTATTTTGTTCTTTTATATATATATAATTCTTTCGCTACCGAGTGACTCCGACAGACAATGCACATCCCAATAATGTAGAAATTTCTGCCAACTTTGGATAGAAATACTCACTTTTTATGTTAAAGGTAGGTACTAGCTTTACCCGTAATTTCGCCCGAGCTAATTTAGCGCCATCTATAAAAGAATACTGGTTTCTCGCGAATCCCAAAGGAACTTTAGTTTTTACCGGGATGAAAAGTACTAAATGTCCTTCCATACTTTTTAATTTTATAATTTCGAGATTAGTTCTGTAGATAACGTGTGAAGAGACAACAAACAAACTAACTTTCACATTAATAATATAAGTTGGGATATGGGACAATAATTCAAACATTTTTTTTATTTTAAAAATAATACTGATTACCAACACAAAAATATAATTACAATATATTGTCCAATTCATTTTGAATTGATTCAAATTGTAAAAAAACTGAATATAATTCTGGATGTGTGAGTTCTAATTCAGTTTCAAATTGTTTATTTGATAATGATAAATATGCTTTTGGTATTTTGCACTTTTTCTGATATATCGAACTTAATTCTGCATTCAATTTCCAAGTAAAATTAATATCATCACCAAGCTTGTCTATTGTTTTAGAATCCACTTCTTTTAATACTGCTTTTGTTCCTGTGGACCATGCTTTGACTATATATTCTGCTTTCTCACTACTAAAACCAATCTTGAGCAAGTCACTTTTTAAGTCTGATGGCATAAATATATACTTCAACATTCTTTTGAAAAGATAGATAATAGTTTTAATTGATAACAGCAAATCTTCTCCGCTGACTTTAAATATTTTTTCTAGTTTTTGTCTCTCATCATCTGTGAATATCTCTGAATCTTGAACTTTCAGTTTTGCAACAACATGACGTAAAAATTGTTCAAATCTTTCTTCTTCCAACTGATTGATTATGATTATCCCCTTATTAAGGCTGAAATAAATATCATGAATTTAATTATAAACATTAATTACATAATTTTATATGTTAAAAAATTGAAACTTATCATTTCAGATTCTTCTTGTAGGTGATGGGCTAGCAACCCTCACTATGTAAATCTTGATTCCATCATATAGCTGAGAACATGGCCTTCAGTCTTTTCAAGACTGTCTACTTGTTACTACTGTCTGGTTGTTATATATTATGAACTAGAGAGTGCCCACTATAATCCAGTTAGTTTGTTCCCATGAAATTTACAAAAAATCTTAGTAGTGGACATACCAAGTTACAATCTACCTTTCTGCCAAATTTCATCTTTATTAGCTTGGTCGTTTTTGATTTTGTAATCAGTTTGCAAGAGAACACACATTCTCTCGCACACTGATCACAATTTTTTTTATATATACCTACTAGCTTTTACATGCAGCTTTGTCTATAAGATGAAAAGCAAAATTACAAGATGATTGGTTCAGTAGATGATACATGATGTAAAAACAAACTAACTTACTTTAAATTTAACTAGAATAGATGACATCAGTCACTGTCTCTATCCTAGATTAGCTGCAAACTATAACTAAGAGATTCTTGTTAAGGGAATGCTTAACAAATAATTGCACAAATCCTTTGGATTTCATCATTCAGCATTATTGCATCAGTTCAGCTTATAAGTTTCGTCTTGCCTATTTCATCTTGATTTATGTGAATAAATATGCACGGGATAAAAGTAAAGTCAACTTACGTGCCATTACCTTGCACACACGAGTCGTAAATAACATAGGTACTAAAAAAAAGTAAGAATGGTGGGTCAGTGTCCATTTCTGTTTTAGTCCGAGCTGGATGTTTCCAAATCAGCCTAGCGTCGCTTCCCTTCTCATGTCTGTATGTATGCTAAAATCTTTACTACACAACGGATTGTGGTGCAGTTTATTAATAGATAGACCGGATTAGGCCGGTGCTGGTCGCTAGTAACAAAATAAACAGTATTATTTACCTCTGTGAAGACTTCAACCATGGACATATCATATTGATTTTCGTTATGGAATCTGGTTATCGTATATCCTAATTTAAAATATAGCGATCTTACTGAAAATACACGAAATTGTCAAAAATATTAACAAATTTAACAAACAAAAAGTGGGTACCAAAACCCCAAAAAACTGACGTGATGTCAAACTCTGTCAAAGACTTTTCTTTGGTTCTAACTTTCTTGTCTTCGTTTCCGGTGGTTTTCTGTCAATCAAAGTCAAAGTGACGTATTCTGTCGATCTGTCGCCCCAAGCCGTCGCCTGTCGCTGTCGTCGTGTCCGGAAATTGACAGCAAAAATTAAATTTTAATGCAGATTGCACCCAATTATAGTAAAGTGATGGTGAAAAAATATCAAAATGTCCAGTAAAATAGATAGAATTCCTGAAAGCATTGATTTTCCTAAAGAAGAAGAAAGAATTTTGCAGTTTTGGAAAGATATTGATGCTTTTCAAAGTTGTTTAAAACAGTCGAAAAATAAACCCAGGTGAGGTTATGCGGTGCAGTGTTTGCTACAAGGCATGATGCAATTTATGTGGTCCAGATTCCCATTTATATAAATGTTGATGTTATGAAATACCTATTTAGATGTTGTTGTCTTCATGTTATTTTCGTAGAGAAGAAAAACCATACTTATCAAGGAAAAGGCTTTTAAACTCAAGATTCTTCTTTTAAGTGTGGAGCTAGAAGCTCAACTACCCGCCCCTCATGCCCCATTAACTGCTTCTAGCTTTAGTCCCGGTTGAATCCTCACGAATCTGGAGAGGAGCTCAGGGTTTGCCCTTAACCATGGATCCTGGATTGGGTGTTAGGATTTTTACATGAAGTGACTACCATCTGTCCTCTGCAACTTTTGCCTTTGCACTTTGTTGAACCTTACCCATATTAGATAGATCATGCCCTTTAAAATTGTCTATTAATAACTGTCCTTGTTTTAGGTATTCATTCTATGATGGCCCACCATTTGCAACCGGATTGCCCCATTATGGCCATATACTTGCTGGAACTATAAAGGACGTTGTTACTCGATATGCCCACCAACAGGTAATAATCTTAAAATGCTTATATTAAAGAAAAGACTTGTCCTTGCAAAGAATTATGATCACTAGAGAAAACAACTATTTTTCAAAATCACTTGTTTTAATAGCGTTTTGTTAAATTCTTGGCTTTATTGTAAAAGACAAAACAGAAAAATATAATAAGAATTGAATACTTAATTATACTTTTAAAGAATTTTATATATATTATTGCTTACAACAATGATTCATTATTCCTTTCATATCAAACTGTGGTATAAACCTAAAATAAAAGAAAAATGTAATGTAATTTGAACACTTACTTCATAATTCTTATTTGATTTCTAGGGCTTCCATGTGGAACGGCGATTTGGCTGGGACTGCCATGGACTGCCTGTGGAATTTGAAATAGACAAAACTCTTGGAATCAAAGGTCCAGAGGATGTTGAAAAAATGGGCATTGATAAGTACAATGCAGAGTGCCGTAAAATAGTCATGAAGTATGCTACTGAATGGGAGACCATCATCACGCGTATGGGCCGCTGGATCGGTACGTAAATACAATTTTTATTTTCATAAAATTAATTATGTAAACTAAATAACATACTATCATATAGTACATAGATACAAAAAGACAGTCTTGAAAAACTGAAAGGCCACATTCAGCTGTATGGCTTTATCATGGAATTGAGATTCAAAAAGTGACAGGTTGCTAGCCCATGGCCTACAAGAGGAATCCAAAGTTTGTAAGTGTATCCCTTAGTTGCCTTTTACGACATCCACAGCAAAGATATGAAGTGGTTCTACTCTATATAAAAATGCTGGAAAATACATGGCACATTACTAAACCATCTATACTACATTTGGTTAAAATAACTAGAACTGACATGCAATTACTGTGAGTTAATTAAGTGAAGTAACTTTTTGTGAGATGACAACTCTTCTTTGTGAAGTTCCCTGTGAGGCTGTCATAGTCACACTAAGTGATTAAAGCCTAGATAAAAAAAAAACAAATAAGGGGTGTGCCCACTGTGTGGTTGCTCTGCTTTCAAAATGGTTACAATCCGCTAGTATGGTAGCTCTCTAAGTCCCGTCTCGAGACCACAAAACACTAAATATGTGATTTGTATGTAGTTTATGTCCCAACGTTATATGCCTTCAACATAGTATTATAAAAATAATAAAGATTTAAGATGTAAATAGTAATCATTGCATTGTTTGGCCAACTAAGTAATAAATCAAGAAACATTTTAATACAAAATTTCACTACTAAAATACCTACGACTTTAAAAACTTATATCATATTGTCGTAAAAGGCGACAAAAGGCTTACAAACTTGGGATTCTTTTTTAGGCGATGGGTTAGCAACCTGTCACTATTTGAATCTCAATTCTATCATAAAGCCAATTAGCTGAATGTGGCCATTCAGTCTTTTCAAGACTGTTGGCTCTGTCTACCCCACAAGGGATATAGACGTGACCATATGTATGTATGTACATACTATGTATGTTTATGTCCCAAATTAGCAAGTTTTTTATCTATTTTATTATTTAGATTTTATTAAATCTATATTGAATAATGGATTAATTAAAATGTACATGTACCTGTGTAATGAATTTTTTGTTGCAGATTTTAAAAATGACTACAAGACCTTATATCCCTCATTTATGGAGTCAATTTGGTGGGTATTTAAAGAGCTACATAATAAGGGATTGGTATACCAGGGAGTCAAAGTGATGCCCTTCTCTACCGCCTGTTCAACTCCACTGTCCAACTTTGAATCTGGGCAGAATTACAAGGTTGTGGTGGACCCTGCTGTTGTAGTCACCTTTCCTACATCCGAGGGGTATTCTTTCTTAGCTTGGACAACAACTCCTTGGACCTTACCCAGTAATCTCGCTCTCTGTGTAAATCCAAAATTGACATACGTAAAAGTTAAAGAAAACGCAACTGGCACATGTTATGTTTTGCAAGAATCAAGGTTTCCTGTAATTTTCAAGAATGTTGATGATTTTGAGATTGTTGAGAAGTTCCTAGGTGAGAAACTGAAGGGTACAAAATATACACCAATTTTTGATTACTTTGTCAAGCAATGCTCAAATGCGTTTAGGGTGTTAACTGACAGTTACGTCACAGAAGATTCCGGTACCGGAGTGGTACATCAGGCACCATACTTCGGCGAAGACGATTTCCGCGTTTGTCTTGCGGCAGGTGTGATCACGAGAGACCAGGACATCATATGCCCTGTCGATGCCAGTGGAAAGTTTACAGAGCCAGTTAAAGATTTTCTTAATCAATATGTGAAGGACGCGGATAAAAATATAATTGCAAATTTGAAGGCGCGTAATCGGGTACTACAGGTAAGCCAAGAAAAGCACAGTTATCCATTTTGTTGGCGGTCGGAAACACCTCTCATTTACAAAGCTGTGCCTTCTTGGTTTGTAAGAGTGGAGCAAATGAGTAAAGACTTGTTAAAATCCAGTGAAGCTACATACTGGGTTCCAGAATATGTTAAAGAGAAAAGATTTGGTAATTGGCTGAAGGAGGCTCGGGATTGGGCAATAAGTCGGAATCGCTACTGGGGCACACCTATACCACTTTGGATGTCTAGTGACAAGCAGGAAATTGTTTGTGTTGGAAGCATAGAAGAATTGCAAAATTTGACTGGGCAACAAGTCACTGATTTGCACAGAGAAAACATTGACCATTTGGAAATTCCGTCATCTCGACCTGGACACCCGCCGCTGAAGCGAGTCCCAGAGGTTTTTGATTGTTGGTTCGAGTCGGGTTCAATGCCTTATGCCCAGTCCCATTACCCATTTGAGAATAAGAAAGAGTTTGAGGATATTTTTCCTGCCAATTTTATTGCTGAAGGTATTGATCAAACAAGAGGCTGGTTTTACACACTGATAGTGCTTTCTACAGCACTGTTCAACAGGCCACCTTTTAAAAATTTGATTGCTAATGGCTTGATTCTTGCTTCTGACGGGCAAAAAATGTCAAAACGAAAGAAAAACTATCCCGACCCTATGGAAATCGTTAATAAATATGGTGCTGATGCTTTAAGACTTTACTTAGTGAACTCCCCAGTTGTGAAAGCAGAAAATCTCAGATTTAAGGAAGAAGGAGTAAGAGATGTTATCAAGGATGTATTTCTTCCTTGGTATAACGCATTTAGATTCCTAATGCAAAATGTCGAAAGGATAATCCAAGAAGATAAAGTCGATTACAAGTACAATGAGAAAACTCAAAGGGAAAATGTGATGGATAAATGGATTACATCTTTCACTCAATCTCTTATTAACTTCGTTAAAAAAGAAATGGCTGCATATCGTTTGTACACAGTAGTGCCCAGGCTTACCAAGTTCATAGATCATCTTACGAACTGGTATGTTAGGATGAACAGGAAAAGGCTAAAGGGTGAGAATGGAGTAAAAGATTGTCTGGTTGCTTTGGACACATTGTTTGGTGTATTATTTGATATGGCGAGGGTAATGGCACCATTCACTCCTTATCTTACTGAACTAATGTACAAGGTGCTGCGACAGCTATTGCCAGGGGATTCCCTGGATAGTGTCCATTACAACATGATCCCAGAACCAAAGCTGGATATCGTAGACACCGATATTGAAAGGGCAGTGCAAAGAATGCAATCTGTCATTGAACTGGGAAGAGTTTTGAGAGATCGCAAAACTATACCTATTAAATATCCCTTGCCAGAGATGATTGTTATTCATCGTGACAAAACCTATTTAGACGATGTGAAGTCTTTGGAAAAATATGTTTTAGAGGAAATGAATGTAAGAAAGATCCAAGTCACCAGCGACAAAGAAAAGTATGGAATCAAATTAAGAGCCGAACCCGATCATAAACTACTTGGTATTCGACTAAAGGGCGAGTTTAAGGCAGTGACTCAGGCTTTGAAGGAATTAAACGATGCACAGTGTGAAAAGATTGTTACCGATGGTTATGTAGAACTGGTGGGTCAGCGCATTGATGTTTCGGAAATAAGATTTATATTCCAGGCTACCGGCAACGACCAGTATGAAGCCCACAGTGATAATGATGTACTAGTTTTGTTGAATGTTACACCCGATCAAGACATGTTGGACGAAGGATTCGCAAGAGAAATTATCAATAGAGTTCAGAAATTGAGAAAGAAAGCACATTTGGTGCCAACTGACGAAGTAAATGTTTACTATTCTGTTAACAAAACAAGTGACATCGTGCGTATACTGAAAATTCATCGGGAATTTATTGAAAGTACTGTTAAAGCTCCTTTATTGACCATTGAAGACATGCCACCATCTAAACCTATTATAATTGAGGAAACCCAAGAATTAAAGGGCTCTCAATTGAAATTAGTAATAACATGGAGAAAAGAATTAGAACTTCCTGTAAAACCTTGGGTCAACATTGTATTGCAAGATATAGCTCCACGATTCGGCGTCACTAGCAATCAAGCTACTTTATTGCTCAAAGATAGGCACGATAAAGATATCAGTGTTGATACACTTTACAAGGAAATAAATGTCTTGTTCGGTCTTTATGGGATTAAATACACTATATGGTGCGATGGGCAAGAAGTAAAAACCCTTAAAAACTTGCACGCAAAAACTATTGTAGTGTCCTTATCAAAACCGAAAATATTTGAAACTCAATCTAACCCTTTTTGCAAATTTGTTAATGTCGCTAATGGCACTAAAACTGCCACCTTATTCTTAGAGAATCCGGTTGGACGAAAAACTCTGAACAAAGAAAAAGCTGTGCATTTTCTTTCTACCCTCGGCATCAAGATAAATAATCTTGAGATGTTCTAAAAAAACTTGCTTTTATTTTTTATTTAATGAAAGAGGTGTGATCACCTAAAAAATAGTATGTAACTTTTTCTTTGAGCAAAGGAACCATTTTGTTACCTGTAAAATAATAACACGATTATAGAGCTTTGTTTTGTTACTAGCTTTTGTGACTTAATTTATTTAAATAAATTGATTACAGATATATAAAGGTATTTTTAATTCCCGGGGCTTTGCTCTCGAGTCTCATAATTTTTTGTATGTTTCGGCGGTGTAAAAACGCGTCTGTCCGCAACCAGCCTCAATTTTTTAATTCCTGCCGTGACCGGCCAGAGTGGGGTGGCAAAAGCAGATCTTATGCTCTAGGATGGAAGTTTATTTCACTTAATAGCGGGAAATGTAGCACGGTGGTATCTGCATCCTATAGCTGATTTAAACATGTTGCGCCCTGGCCGCCGCAAGGTAGCTTTGGTTGCCCAAAGGCTGTTGTTTAGCCAATGAGCAGCGAGTCACCAACTGCCTGTTCAAATTATGTGAGATTTTTGAAGCAGATGGCCTTATCTCTCGCCATAGCCCAGCACTCCTGTCCACTAATATCCCATCCACATGACCCAAACTAAGTAAATCCCTCCCTGGCAATAGTTTGGCAGCTGTGGTGGACTGTCCGTTAACGTATCCCTATGATTTATCAAGGCGTCTTGATGTTGTATTCGGCCCCATGAACGCCTTCCCCTAGAACATTCATATGTACCAATATAAATGCAAAAGTTTGTAGGTTTGTATGTTTGTAAGAGCTAGTTAGGCTCCGCTTTCAGCTATTCATTTCTTTGCAGCTTTTTAAAACCATAGACGGAAAAACCTTATCTTACATTCGTATTTTTAGTAGGGTAGGAAATAAAATAAAATGAGAAGACTTATTTTTACTGAGTTAACCTTTATTTTAATGTTTCCATCATAAATAAAACAAAATAAGCATTTAAATATAAACATCATCGACAATTGAATAATGATAACATTATGTGCAGGGTGGTTTTATTGTTCTAACATTGTATAGGTAATCGGAAATTGACATTATCTGTGATTGCAAGAAAACCAAGTAAAATAATATATGTACTAGAAAAGAGTGACATATTTTCTAAAACGAAGAAATGTTTTTAAATTTAACAATTTCAAATACTTTGCAATTATAAAATGTAAAAAGTAGGTCTTTCATTTTATCAATAAAATATGTATGGCATAGATAGATATTGCATAATTAGAGCAGACAGAAACTTTATTCGTCTACCTACTAGACAGATAATATTCAAATTTATCTGTTTAATAATCCTTGTTTGCTGCATTGTTCATATGGAAAAACTTGGATTTGAATTGTCTATCCTATTGTGCAAATTTTCATAAATAAAGCCAAATGTTTTCGGTAACTTACGTTCGACTATTAATTTATTCCAAGTATTAGGAAAACATTGGATAACTTTGGTGTTTAATAATAATACTAAACACTAACCTAAACAATATAATAGTATATCAAACAAAAACAACGAACCAATGTCTTTTGAAAGGACAGGATAGTTATCCATTATCTAAATACTTTAACAAGCGTAAGTAGAAACTGTATTAACTTCGAAGAATATAACAGCGGCATCAATATTTACGTTTGATTGCTTTTCTTTTTCAATTTATAAACAGTTGCCTATAGTCAGGCGACACTACAAACGCGTGCAAGAGAGAAATAAGTAGATATAATACGGTCGCTATAGGTAAATAAACAAGCGACAGTGAATAAACCATGCATAATTTTATAGTAAGGAAAAAAGTTCATGGAAATAAAACATGCAAAAAAGGTAAGCCAGAATAATGACTAAATAAAATACCGAATAAAAATAATATAATTTAGTTATTGGAATATAATGGCAAACAAGACTGCCATCGATTTTATCACAAGCACATTCGCCTGAAACTTACAATAATAATATAACTTTGAATGTGACATTGTAGACTAACAGTTACGGATTCAGTATCGCAGCCTCCGTTTATTGATATTATTATGTTAATACTGCAAGAGAAGAAAAAAACGTCTACAATAAATAGTAACATTATTGCTCAAGAGAACGCTCACAGGCTTCTGAAACTCAATACGTAATCTCGAATACATCACATTTAGATAAAAGTACTTAATTCTAGAATGACGTGTGCGACTTCGATTATATTATGTAGTAACATGCAGATAAAACACGACAAGTTATTGTGATTAAACATTACACGTAAGCCAACAAGATTTACACAAGGTAATATAATGCTCGATAAAATATTTATTATGCGTCAACAAGATACAATATGAACTCTCGTCGTAAGCTTAACATTTCGAAGGGCTAAACTGTTCTAGGTAAAGGCGCGACATCGTCAGCAGTCGGATTCATAAGTTAGCGATCGTGTTAGATTTATTGCACTTTATCAATACTAAATACAATCCACTTCGTACATAGTTACGCTAAAATATCATCTACTACACCATCTGTATACATATTATTTAATTTAGGCCAGCCACTGCCGTGGGACCTTATAAATTGTCTAACAGCAAGTGCGAATAAATAAATTATTTAAAATCATCTACTACGAATTAAAATAGCGAATATTTCACACTAAAAAAATAACTAAAGATTCATTAACGTTTTAAATACAATATAAAATACAACATCGCCTACCCAGTGACTAGTCTAACGGCGTATAATAATAATCATACTCATAACATCATTTGAATAGCAACAACGATAAATACATCACAAGAGACACAAGGTCGGAACGTTAACTCCACCTCGCCTTCTACAATAACGACCAAGCTCAGAACCAACTATTAAATGGCATTTGCTCGTTGGATTAACTGGTTTGACTCGACGGCTTTTAAAGGCGGCAAAAATGGGGATTTATAAAGACGATAGGAAGAAAGATAGGACTTATCGGATCGAAGTGACGTAACATTTTCTTTTTATTAAAATAATTTACAATTTTAAAGGCATTTAGTTGTATTTTTTTTTTGTTTCAACGAACTATTGTATTATCTGTTTGGGTATGAGATGGTAGCCGTCGTGGTAGTGGTGGTGGTATTTAGTACTGCGGATGGTGTATGGCGGTTTGGTCCCGTTCAGGCAACTTGCGCACCTTCATGGTTCCGTCGGCGCCGCACGAGAATAACCGCCCGGCTGCGTCTGTATTACAAATTAAAACATAATATTAAACCATACAAATATAAATTATTTAAACGACCTAAGCATGTGATAAGTGATAACTGGCTGCTTTTTTTGTTTATATTTTTATATT
Source organism: Amyelois transitella (assembly GCF_032362555.1). Taxonomy (NCBI): domain Eukaryota; kingdom Metazoa; phylum Arthropoda; class Insecta; order Lepidoptera; family Pyralidae; genus Amyelois; species Amyelois transitella. Next base: position 5,886,756 of record NC_083519.1, on the reverse strand, counting down.
CGTAAAAAGTAAAAAAAAAATCTCATTAAAATTAGTTGATCGGTCTTATTATGGAAAAGTGAATTTGTTCGCTTTTGCTATACCTATATTTTGATATCCCACGAAATTCCATCGTCTAAACATATGGTAAAAGTTAAGTTTATTAACACTTACCAATGTGTATTTGTGTGACGCCCTGGCCAATGTGTTTGAAAAATGAACTTCTTGCGTGTTCTCCGGCAAACGTGTGAAGCAATTGGTGCGTAGACATCGAGAATACCTTTGAAAAATATTGCAAATTTCAAAAATCATGTCTGTGGTAGTATTTTATAACATAGAACACTTTTATGAGTTTGTTTTATCCAACTTCCCTTTGAAACCTTTTGACCTCATATATTAACATTAAACATTTACAAACTAAAATCAAATCAAATTTATTTGAAAAGACTGAGGAACGTAAATGAATAAAAAAAACATGCAGGGATCGTGGCAAGTAGAAAGACGAACGCAAGTTAATTAAAAAAACATGCAGGGATCGTGGCAAGGAGAAAGACGAACGTAAGTTAATTAAAAAAACATGCAGGGATCGTGGCAAGGAGAAAGACGAACGTAAGTTAATTAAAAAAACATGCAGGGATCGTGGCAAGTAGAAAGACGAACGCAAGTTCATAAAAAAAAACATGCAGGGATCGTGGCAAGTAGAAATACGTTATCTCTTCTGACTTCTTCGGGAAAAGGCGAAATAATGTATGTTATACAGCATACCTCGCCATAATTACTCAAAAGTAAGCAAAGCCTTATTTATAGTTTATTTTATTACTGCACATCTGTTAAAAGAGATCGGTCAAATATAAACCTACTTCTACTTCTGTACAAATCACTTCATCATTACTCATTATGCCTAAACCGTATGGTATTGCTTTTAAAAACCAAGAACTAGCACCCTCACAGACAGGTCTGCTATGTTTCTGCGGTCGAAAATTACAATTATAATTAAGCTCTGTCTCGTTAGTCCTTAGTGTATGAAAACGTTACAAGTGTGTTAAATTTTTTAATCAGTGCTCTGCTTTCTGCCTACAGGCGTATATATGTCATATTCAATATAAACCAATAGTAATAATATATTTGATCAGTTTAGAAGTCATACAGTTTACAATGGCGTATAGAGTCAGGTCACCTTGATGTCTCCGTCCGCCGCGCCGATGGCGTAGGCGTCCTCCTTGGGCGCGAGCGCGACGCACTTGATGGGCGCGTGGTGCGCGTGCAGCTTGTGGCGCGGCGCGCGCGCGCGCAGGTCCCACACCAGCACGTCGCCGCGCCGCCCGCACGACACCAGCGCGCCGCTCGACCCCGCCCACACCACGCACGCCGCGCCGCCCTCGTGGCACGTCCACGCTGCACATATTCAGAGATTACAAATATTATTATTCTTTTACCGAAATCAATTTCGAAGGAAGAAAAACAAATCTTATTTCGAAATTAGTTATAAAAGTGGCCAAAGGCCAATCAACGGGCTGCACTCCAATAGCGTATGCAGAGAAGTGAAAACATGAATATAAAATGTAACTAACACCCATTGACATGTTTTTTTCTATGCTAACACCGCGGCTAACCAATCTTCAAAATTTCCATCAGGTCACGTGTCCTGACACGAGTTTACATTTGTTACTCCTCACAAAAAAGTGCTCAACACCGCCAAGGAAGTTTTCACCTCAAAAAATCAAAGTTCAATTTTTGGGCCCGCAAGCCACAAAAACTTAGATTCACATATTAAAAAAGTTGCATTCGGAATATAAAAATGAAATATACTCACAAACCACTAGGGCTTTCTTTATCGGCATCAATGTATCCCATATGGCAACATTTTTACTTTCTGAACTGTGACCCGCTGCAACAAATTAATTATAGTTAATGTACGCAGAGATTGAATTCTTAAAATTTTAATTAATCCAAAATACACATACCTGTAGCCACTAAACTGCAAGAACCAAGGAAAACGAAATCGCTGATTCCTTTACTATGACACTGGTGTGTCTGAAAAAAAAATCAATTTTGTCATGTTTTTAATGTAAAACCAAATGCTTTATAAGATTTTTATATATATTTCAAGTAAAAGTAAAACAGTCACAAGCCGACAGATCATCTTGGTATAGCGTCCGAAAAAGTCTTCATGGGCCAGACTTTCTTGTGTTCACTAGAGCTAAACATGCTTTTTGCCATCCTAAATTTTGAAATCAATATCTAATGGGTTCCGTTTTTATTAAAAATTTTAATGCATTTGTTTTCGACCTGCCTGAGATTAAGTAAGATGGTAAAAAAAACAGAGAGTGGAATTAAACTAAAACATTCACTATATACGTGGTCATTTCTTTCTCACTAGTTACTCCTTTTCTACTCATAAATTTCGCTATTCATCCATTTTTTTTCGAACCTATAAACATTGACTTCTAGGACTATTTATTATATGACTAGGGTTTAACATGCATTAATAATCCAAACACTTACAAAGAACGGCCTGGGTGATGCATGAGGTTGCCCAGAGGCCTGTGCTAGCTGCGCGTGCGCCGCCGGATGTAACTGCCACATTGCTAAATTCCCGTCGGCGTCTGCAGCCGCGAATTTATTGCCGTAGTCGGAGAACCTCACGCGGGTCACTTTGGCGAACGCACCCGGAGCCCGGGGGGACCAAACGCAGGAACCGTGCCCCCACTCCCAAAGCTGAACGGAGCCGTCCGCGCCGCCGGTTAAATCTGAGATGCGAAATTATGTATTATATGTCTGAATAAAAGCTCTATAATTCTTCAGTCTTCTGGTAGAAATTTCCTTATAATGCTTAGTACAACATTTTATGCTTTCTCTGTTATATCCATAAGACTTTTTGATTTTTTTTGTCCTTAATAACTTGGCGTTTGACCTTTCATCACAACTTATATATATTAATTAATTTGTATGCAGTATGTGTATAAAAAATTCAACAATATTAATAACACTAGAATAAACTTACATAATGGTTGTGTAGGATGCGCCGCCATTCGTTTTATATTGTCGATTTTGTGCTTCAGTACCTACACAAAATAATAGCTTTGAGACAATGGCTTGAAAAAATATCAATAACATACATTATAAGAATGTAACAAACATTTAAACGATGAAAAACTGAACGAAGACAAAATTCATGCTCCACATAATAAAATCAACACACAGACAACATACAATAGCAACTAGATGACAAAAAGAGCATAATATATAAAATATTAAAAGAAGAGGTCCAACAAGAACATAAACATCGCTAACTTATAATAATCATCGCTACATGAAAACAAACTATGAAAAAAAATTCAAGGAAGAGTGAGAAAGAAGAAATCAATGCTCGAGAGAGAAACCAAAATTGGTACACCAATTTATGCGCCTGGTCAATAAAGGTGGTTCGTACAGGAACAAAAACGAAATTATAAGAAGACTACAAAAATCAAATAAAAGTGAACATCGAGCTGAAATAAATAGGGGGTGCGAAATATCTGAGGAGTGAGGTGGGGGGTGGGGGTAGGGTTGTCACTGACCGGTTTCATGAGAAGCTTCGAGCGGTGCAGCACCAGGCGACAGTATTTCGGATCGTGGCAACCCGGGAACTGCAGGCCCTTCACCTGCGACCAACACTCGGTTATGTCGCGCACGCACTCACACATACATTCGCTGTCATACATATTGTAGATGGAAAATGTTTTATTGTGAAATGAGTTATCTCGTGCCTTATTCGTTCAAACCTAAATTTCTAAACGTTGATTTTTTAAAGTATTTAGAAAGAGTAATATATAGGTATAGAAGCGCGAGCTAAGCGCTGCGAGGCGGCAAACGGAAACACGAGACAAGTACACAATACCCACACCGTTAGTTGCCCGGCTCTACTCAACGAATAATGTTTGCAGTCAACCGTGTACTCTATTACATGTTTTCTAAATGCGATAATAGCGTGCACGATTATGGTTCTGCAATTTTTCTGAACGGGACATTGGTGTACAATAAATGTCAAATAACGGATTAACGCACCATAAAACATAATCAAAATTTAGCTACAATTTAGCTAAGATTGTAAATAAATGTCGATCAGGCACGGGATGTTTATTATATTTTTATTATGTATATTTTGGTTTACCATTAATTTTTAATGTTAATTCAAAACAACATTTCAAAATACAACCGAAAACGAATCGCAAACCAATGTCTCCGCGAATGTTATGTATTCGTAGAGTAGCGAAGTTAGTGCATTAGTTAAGTCGACGTACTGTGACAATATACGCTTCGTGACCGGTCGGTATCGAGCTTGCCCGCCGCTCCTGCTGTGGATGTTATTGTTACCATATTAGCTGCACTGACCCCATTGCTCTAACATATATATAGATAATAGATGAAATTTGGCATACTGATAGATTGTGATGAAGGCATATTGCATTAGCAAATTATTTGTCGAGACTAATGCAATGTGCCTATATTTTATTAATCTAAATCAAAAGTTGACACTTTAAAGCCCTCTTCTTAATGTTACGAGATAACCTGTTTTAGTTATGTTTCGCATATTAGTGCAGAGACTTAAAGTTAGTTACAAAAGATTTATATAAATACCTAAACTCAGATCATATTCGAGCTTTAAGAGTTAGTCATGTACAAAAATATAATAATGAAATACAATATAAATACATACATTACCTGTAAAATAGATACAGTATCCGATAATAAAATATAAAATAAACATTAGTTAACTTATCCTACTAAGTAATTATGATAAATAATCCCAATCAGATTAGCCCAAAAATATATAAAAATAAACCTTGTTTTAAAGTTAATTATATAACCTTAAAGTTTAGAGAAAACTTTTATTAATTCAGAAACTGTTCAGTTGTCATAAACCATAGCATATCGTATTTTATCGTATAACCGAAAACTATCATCAAATACTTTTATGTATGGCTTTCCTGGGTTTAAACGCCGTTTTCATTTCCAAATCATTCCATGGTGCCCAACTACAACACATTTTCGACAGACTTTAAATGTCTTCGCTTGTATATATTTATTTAATAGAAGACCTATCATGGATAAAGATCGATGCTGTTAAATATGTGTTAGTGACATCATGAAATAGAAGCTTGATCCGAAAAATAGCATAGGTACCTCGGAATATTGCGGCTTAAGTGAATTTGAATATTGAGTTGGCAATAATTACTAAAAAGAAGTAAGCATAACCCGACCCGTCTTGTATACTTTCACTACTATACATCTTCTAAAACAGGTCGGGTAATATTTGACAGTTGTTGACAGGTGTGCTATATTTCTGTTCAAGCTATACCTAGAATACAAAATGTATAAACTTACGACACTGGCGCCCCGGCCCGTCTGGCTGGCCATGCCCACGGGGACTTGCGGCGCGTTGGGGTTCAGCGGGGAACTGTTGCCCGTGCCGGGGATCGAACCGTTGGGCCTGTGAACAACATATACTTAAGCAAAGATATTTCACCAGCGATGTGATCTTGTTTTTACAAAATAAGCCATTATCCTCTGAATCTCCATTCCATCATTAAGCCGTCCAGATTAAAGAAGAGTTAGAGTGCAGCAGCTCTGTTTAAGGGATAGACACGGTATCATAATGTGTGTGCGAGAAAATTTCTTGTTTGATGATGGTTTAGTGAAATTTATACCCGAACAATAATATCATCAGATTATATTACTTGTCCTGATGCTGTATGATGAGGAAGCCGGTGTCGGGCAGCGTGGTGGGGTCGGTGGTGAGCCCCATGAGATCAACGTCACACTCATCTTCCGACCAGCTGACTCCGCCTCGCAGCAATAACGACACGTCCATCTCTTGCACTTCCCGGGCGGTGGCTACGGCTAGGAGACCGCCGCCGACCTGCCAACATCACCGTTTATGAAATCAAAGAACAAACAATATCATACACATACACAAAATCTCGCCTTCTTGCCGAAGGGGTAGGCAGAGACTACATCTTTTCACTTGCCACGATCTCTGCATGCTTCTTTCACTTCCTACACATTCATAACTCTCTTCATGCAAGCTCGGCAGTTTCGGTGACCTGACCTTTTGAACGTCCTTAATTTGATCAAACAATATCAGTAGAGATAAAGAAAATATACCTTGTTCTTGGCCTGTATAGTTTTTATTTCTCATTAGTATAGTGTAAGTATTTAAGGCTGTTATTAATTCTGTAGAAGACGCACACTCCTTCTGGATTTTGATGATGAAACACCGTTCAGATGAACGACATTAAGTTCTGTGGTAGAAAGTATGTGGTATATCAGATAAAAACTTACCCTATTCAAACAGAAGGCAGCAATGGAGTCTTGTTCTTTGTGTATAATTCTGACAGGACTGTGCATGTCGTCGTCTTTATGTTTCGGAATGCAGCCGGGGCGGGAATCGCCAGGGTCCCCGCTCACTGCGTTGCTCAAAGACGCAGTGCGTTTCCGAGAAAATACCGCTCGGATGAACAACTCCTGCCGACATAATACTTGGATTTTAGGGTACCATAACTCAAAAAGAAAGGGCGTAACCATTGCAAGAATATTTACGCTTAATTCGTTTGTCTGCTCAAAATTGACACCTAGTTTGCTCCTAAAATACTATAAAACAAAAAAAAATATTATTGAAATACTGTTTCACTATTTTGATAATAAATTCGCAAAGTGATTCAGCCGTTTAAAGTTTAAGAAATTATCTTAAAATTTTAATTCATCTTTATCAAAAATAAATATTACAATTTCAGAAACAAAACTATGTTCTCAAAATATAACTTTATCTGTGACAGATGTCAAATTCATACATTTTATGGTCTGTGTTTCTCGCAAGTGAAAGCAAGATGGAACGATAAAATCGTTCCATCCTGCTTTTACAGAGATCAAGTAATATTCTAAAGACTATAGGCATTTACCTGAACTGATTCTTGCCGCACGAGATAATTCCATAATCGCCTAGCTGGCGCCGCGCTGTATAGACACGAGTTGAATGGAGTGTTGTGCTTTTCCAGAAGACATCTGAAATTTTACTTATAATCAAAATCATAATATAGAAAAATTAAGAAGTATTTTTACTATTCCATACAAGTCGCAAAATCACTTACTATGTACCTATATAAACTTTGTACAAGTATGGTGAGTCAGAATTTGGAGTTTTTAATTTTTATCGGTACACGTTTATAATTTTCATCAGAAGTTTTAAAATAATTACTTCGGAAGAGCTTCCATGGTTGTAGTTAAGATACACAAAAAAAAAAGTATGGTGCGTATTTTCAAATCCTAGACTTGAGAACACTAGTCTGATTGGTGTTGAGAATACATGTGTCGTAGCAGAGTCACAATGTTGACATACTTGTACTTGTTGATGGGCGGGCCCGCGGTTTGCTGGTCGGGGAAGCAGCCGGGGATGTAGTCCGAGGGCGGGGCGCGGGACTCCAGCGTCTCGTACAGCTGTTGTTGCCACTGGTCCACGCGGCGGAGGGCCCCGTGGACTGTGGGGCTGGTGGTCGCTAGTTCTGGACAAATGAGTTACATATTTGAAGTGTATTGTTTTTGTAACATGCCAAATATTTTTTTAAATCCAAATTAAGCTGTGGAATGTGGTTCTCGGCACTTTTGAATTGGACTACTGCACCTCTTTTCCATGTAATGTCCTAAAAGGTTGAGTGCAAGCTGTTTTTACATACATGTTACCCCCCTCGCTCATTGTTATTTTAACAGTTAAGGATGAAAACTGAAAATCCTAAACACCGTCCCAGTATATAGGATTTCCTGTGTTGCCTCCTCCGAAGCCGGTCCGAAACTTGTGCCCTGATGCGCGAATTATTTGTGCAAAAGCTTTGTTAGCATCATACATACCAGACATCTCGATGCCGCACAGCTGCAGGAAGTGCTGCAGTTTCTGCTGCGCCAGCCTCAGCACCGCAACTCGCATTACGTACCACGAGTACGAGTCAGGGTCCGAGTGCTCCAAGTTCACCAGCTTGCGTTTCTCAGTCCTGATAAATAATTCATTAAGTTAACAAAAATTATTGTACAGTAATTTGAAAGTAGTACTGCTGGTCACTAAGAAAAAAAAAACAAAAATAGAATATTGCACAAAATATTTAAAAAGACCGAGAGGCGTATCTTACAATGTTAAAATGTATATAATTTAGTTCACTTTTTATAATTTCATGGATGTTAATACCTAATGTATAAACCAAATATAAGTTCAGTGAGTTATATCAGAAAGTGCAGTTTTAATTTCTTTCAAAACAAGTTCCGACAAAGATCATAAAATAGTTCTGTAATAAACAATTATACAAGAGTGCATCTTAAATGTGGTCAGTCACAATTACAACTACTGCTGCTGCATGCTGGCTCTAATGAATTTAAAATCAACTTATCTTCTACTTTAATAAAACAACGAAAAGAGAAACATAATGAGAAAAGAAAAGACCATAAAGAAAGATCATACTTAGACGGATTGGTGTCAAAAATGTCATCGTCGTCTGCGTCACTGCCGCTCTCTTCAGCGTCTTCCCCGCCTGACTCCGCTGAGTCGTAGTCGTAATTCTCAGGGTCTTGTTCGGCTGTCGGCTAAAAAACCAACAAGTTCCTTATTTATGGCTATATACATTCAGTCAGAAAAGTATCGGGAATGGATTATTTATTTATGGTTCCAAATTCAAATTTTTGTTTTTTTTTGTTGTTGTTAGATTGGCACAACTGTTTTCCATTTTGGCGCGGAGTTTGAGTTGCATCTGTTGTTTACATTAAATACAGTGCTATTTTTAGTTATATCATATCTAGTGTGTATTGCTAATTTCATAATGGATAAAAACATCGAACAAAGAGTTTGTCTTAAATTTTGCATTGCCAATGGAATATCGTGTTCGGAGTCACTGAAAATGTTACAGAAGGCTTACGGTGAATCGACTTTATCAAAAACTCGTGCTTATGAGTGGTACAAAGCGTTCAAAAGCGGTCGAGATGTGATGGAAGATTTGCCTCGCTCTGGTAGGCCATCAACGTCTGCAACTGAAGTTAACATCGCAAAAGTGAAGGAAATAGTGACTGAAAATCCTCATTCAACTTTGAGAGAGATAGCCACCGAACTTTCTGTATCTCACGAGTCGATCCGTACCATTTTAACTAATAATTTGAGTATGAAACATGTTGCCGCTCGGCTAGTCCCAAAAGACCTGAATTTTTTTCAAAAACTCAATCGCATGAGAGTCGCTGAGGACATGCTAGAACGAGTCAATTCCGACCCAACATTCATGAAACGCATTGTTACTGGTGACGAGACGTGGGTTTACGAGTTTGACATGCAAACTAGTCAACAAGCTTCGGAGTGGCGCCTTCCAACTGAACCGAAACCGAAAAAACCACGCCAAAGTCGTTCAAAAGTCAAAGTCATGTTGACTGTTTTCTTTGACTATCGCGGTGTTGTGCACTCGGAATTCTTGCCGGAAGGTCAAACGGTAAATAAGGAATATTATTTGAGTGTTATGCGGCGTTTAAGAGAGCAAATCCGACGAAAAAGGCCAGATTTGTGGAAAGAAAATTCTTGGATTTTGCACCATGATAATGCACCTTCGCACAAGGCCATCATTGTGAACGAATTTTTAACCAAACACTCAACAAATACCATCGAGCAACCACCATATTCACCAGATATGGCTCCAGCCGACTTTTTTCTTTTTCCTAAACTCAAATTACCACTTCGTGGCACCCGTTTTCAATCGGTAGAAGACATAAAAGAGAATTCGCGGCGAGAACTGACATCAATTCCGGAAACAGCGTTTAAAAAATGTTTTGATGATTGGATTATTCGTTGGCGTAAGTGTATCGTTTCTAAAGGAGCATATTTTGAAGGTGATAAAATAAATTTGGATGAATAACAAACAGTTTGTGTATTATTGATCTTTTCCTGCTACTTTCTTGACAGAGTAGTACGTAGTACAACACTGTTCGTTGATATCTCAGCGACATAAAGTGGCCGTAAGATGTTAGCTGCAGGTTTCTAAAGCACTTTAAACCGTACATTTGTGCATATTAAAAACATATTCAGCAGTCTTTATTAAGTATAATGCTCATTTCTCGCGGAGAGATCATTATGCTGCAAGTCGGCGGTACGAATTATTCTCGGTAGGTCGGCCGATTCATATATTGTTGTGAGGCGTGGTGGAGCCCAGTTTACGTTTATTCATATAGCGTAATGCTCGTTTCCCGCAGATATTCAACCTTTATACAACATACCTTAGTAAGCAAATAAGTCAGTATACTGCACATCGGCGGCACGAATTGTTCTCGGTAGGTCGGTCGACCTTCTTGAATGTTCTTGTGTGGCGTCGTAGGGCCCAGTCCTAGCAGTCGCATGTTGAGTAATGCTCGTTTCTCGCGGAGAGACGACCAGACGGACGTGCCCTCTGTACGCTCCACTAGTTTGGGCTGTGGACAAAGTTAATCCATTGTAGGCAAACAATAATAAAATTAGTTGATTTTATGGGCGCTGGTAAATTGCCAGTGCCTGGTTATTGGGAATACTGCTGTTTCAGTTGTTACCTTAGTTGTAGTAAATTTCTTCCGTCGTGCGTAATGCCAGATTACAGAGCGCAAAGTACCCTTTTATCACAAGCTGCATGACTTCCTACTTCCCTGCGATTTACTAGACCACGGAGTAAAGTATTCTTTTATAAATAGTAGCCGCCGCCGCCGAACAGCCGCGCGTGTTGCTGTGCCCGCAGTGCTAGCGCGGCCGCAGCAGCCGAGACCACCGACCTGGTGCGCGGGCGCGGTGGTGAGCAGCCGGCGCACGCCGCCGCCGAACAGCCGCGCGTGCGCGCGCTGGTCGGGCGCGTGCGCGGCGAGGCGGTACAGCAGGTGCGCGTCGCGCGCGGCCAGCGCCCAGCCCAGCAGCGCGAGGTACACGCCGCAGAACGCCTCGGCCAGCAGCACGGCGAGGCGCGGCGCGTCTTCCTCTTCGGCCGCGCGCACAGCTAGACCCCGGAGCGCGGATACGCCTGGCAAAGAACAACAATTATATTTTTCAGTTTCAAGGGAAAAGCTATTAACGAAAACCTATTTCGGTAACATAGAAACGTAACGTAGTCCCAGTTGCGGACCGTAAAGCTTCGGTGCCCGGGGTCAGTCTCCGAGTTTCCCCTTCTATTTTTCGTCCATTTTCTTAGTACGCCCCTAGACCACAATATAAGGAGACTACGTAACAAATTTTAAACTCTAGACCTAATTGGGCATTGGGCTGCGCGTTCATATGTAAGTGAATCAGTCAGTCAGTCGGTGGCTTAGATACATACCCGGCCATTTGTTGGGAGGCGTAGTTACTGTTAATTCTTCTATTGAATGACGTCTTCGCGCGAGCAAATGACTGCCTGGTGTTTCCGCTATGATACTGAAAAGAAACATTCATATAACACTCCAAGCTACATTGTTTTTTCATATTGAACCAATACAAAAACTGAATGTTTCTATAAAAATCACTATTTTGATCATAAAGAAAACTTTGCCTAACCTTTGATAGCTAAGTGTCAACACACTGAAATGTAATATAGAAGTGACTCTGTCTTACCCGTCATGATGAGGCGTGTGCTTCAAGCTGAAGGTGTCGGAGTCGCACAAGCTCTGATAGATGCATGCTGACAGGGCGACGGCCAGTTCTCTCAGGGTGTGAAGTAATCGCGTTGCTGATCCCCCGGGAATGCCTAATTCCCCGATTGTGCTCAGCATGTCGTGGGCTACAGACTGTGATGAAATATACTTTTATATGTACGGCCGAAGAAGCCATGAACATTAAGAATTCATAAAATGAGGGAAAGTCGCTCAAATGTAGATAAGGAATGTATCTACGAGTTAGAATTTATGGATGTTACTTTTTCAAACGCAATACTCGTATATTTTTAGCAACCGTAAACCAAATAATTACAAACATACCTGTAAATGCCTAACAGGATCGGCAACGACCGTGTTGTTGGTCGCCACAGCGGCGGCTAACAAAGGCAGGGTTGTGGGGAACGGCAGAGGCGACAATAACTGCTGATGTTGTTTGTCTTGGCCAAGTTCTTGAAGTAATAGTACGAGTTCCATCCGAACAGAGGCCAAACCGCCGCCGCCGGCGCCGTGGAGGGAGCAGTAAGACAGTAGAGTGCGCAGAAGAGTTTCGTTGGCTAGAGTATTAAATAATTTTGGTTAATTTTTGGTATTTGACATTTGTTAATTTCAAGTGTGAATAAAAATGTTCTAAGCACCTTTCAGCCACTTCTTTCTTCGTACAGCCCTCTGAACCTTAGCTTCAAAGTCCGCTTTCTCCCTGATCAATAACTGATGTAAGGTGGGGCGTTCGGGCAGTGGCGGGGGGTCTGCGTCTGCGCATATCAACTCCCCTCCACTAGCCCCCGCCCCCGCACTGTACCCGCACAGGCGACGCAAGGCTTCCACTTCACGCTCTAGCCAAATGTACAACTGGTAGCGAAGGTGACCACCTAGAAAAATATATGTCTTTAAAGATCTGAAGTTTGAGTTACATAAAGGTGACAGTGTAAGAAGCCAATGTAAAAATTCGATGTAAAGAATCTAACGCAACATTTCAATGATTTAACGCCAAAGCAAACTGACACAATCCCACCTCCACACGCGGCTCGACCAAGCTTCAAGTTATAGTCGCCGAATCATGGGAGAAATGCGATGATCTCGCGTTTGCTCTTGATCGAACCCTTTCAAAGAATTGGCTAATATACTACAGCTATAATACGACAGTCGTATCGTAGCTTTTTATATGCATATCCAGATCTCATTTTTCTGATTCTTTTCGACGGAATTCAAGAAAGGTGGAGACCCCGTAATTAATAACGGCTTTTTCTACCCAAGAATTTCAAATTTCACTGAGAAATTTCTCTTAAAACTTACCATCGACTTCAAATCCAGTGGCCAATGTACTGAGCTCTTCCATGAGAATTTTAAGGCATGCGACGAACTTAAGTTGTTGCGCCATGATATCCACAGGTGGCGCCTCTTCAGGCCCAGGGCTCTTCTCAGCCTCTCCGTTCACAACGGGTTCTTCTTTTGTGTCTAATTTCATTTCTATAGGCGGGGTAGACGTGCCAGAGCCGCCGGATCTAAAGAGAAATGATCAAGTTTTTATACATCACAGAGCTAACACACTCGAAAGGCTAGGTTCAGCCAGAGGGCTTAGTGATCAAATGAGATTTAAATAGTGACCGGTGGCTTGCCTATCGCCTAAAAGACAGCATAAAAGCTATTCTTGACATACTTGTTAAAAACTGTAGTTGTCTTACGCTAGAGTATTGTCCTTCCTTTCTTCCTATTTTTTACTCATTTTGCTAAATACTGCTAATTTACAAAACAGAGTGAAAGAAAGTAAAACTTACCCTTTATCATCATCGTCATCCCAGGTAAGCACTAACTCGTCATTCTTAGCGGCACTAACTGGCGCGCCCCAGTCCATGTCGGCCGCGGACGAGTTCCAATCCAGAGATTCTTCCGGTTCTGTTATAACATTATTTTATTAAGACTTCTGAAAGTTCTCAATTCAGATGTTATTTTATGTACGGTCAAGTGCAAAAGTTCTTATTTCATAGCAAATGTTCCTGAAGTTGTCTATGGACTTTTGACTAAGATCGTACAAATTATTTAACTTTGTAGTTTATGATGATTTCAAATGAGTGGTTTTCTCAGAAAGTGTAGTACGAGACCTCGGCTCAGTGGTCAGTTTTTTTATGAGTTGATATCATGAATTACAGTTATGATTAATTCCTTTTGATCATAAAGCGAACATTGGCCAAATTACGAACCATTCTGTCCGCAAATAAAATTATTTACTATATCGTTGGTGAAAAACATATTACATCATACACAAATTGAACAGAACATAAAGCACATTTTGGAACAAATAACGAATACATTGCAGTTGGCAATCACATCCACAAAGAAACTAAAATTTAATTGAGTCCAATGCCACATCGTACCCATTAAACAAATAAAATATCAAAATTAAAAAGACAAAACATAAAGCGCATTGACGTACAAACTGACGTGAATGTGTCGTACTTTTAGCTGTGTCCTCGACCAGCTGTCCGGTGTGTATGCCCGCTTCGTCGACAGACGCCGAAGACACCGGTTGCCTGGGTTTCTCGTCCCGGATCCGGCTGGGAAGCTTCGAGAGTACCTCCAGAGCTAAGGCTGGACAACCAGCCTTGAAGTGGCCGTGCGCCGTTTGGAAGTATAACCGACGTTCTAGACGGGTAATGCCCTCTTCGGGTTCTTGTTGTAACAAGGCTAGAGTTCCGCCCTGTAGACAATGACGGTAGTGAATAAAAATTACGGCATTTGCCGAGGTATCTCTAAGGTTTCCAAATTCATAGAGATTATACAGTTAATTACATTATTTAAAAGATGAATTTAAAGATGCAATACTCTTATTTTGAATCCGAGTAGCGTCGTATAATGTTTCAGCTTCAATTTATATTAATTTAAAAGTTTGCCCATGTCAACTACTTCAAAAGATTAAGTTTACATAATAACCCCGGCATATTGTGTCATTATGAGATATAACACTTGCAGCTTATAATACCCTACCCAACCGCCTAGACTAAGGAAAAAGTTCAACACACAGTTGTTATCATACCTGTGCCGGCATATTGTGTCGCTTTAGCCTCGGGTGTGTTCGCAAATACACGTAGAAGTTAAACACGCTGGGCGTAGGCTCGTTGTCTCTGGCAGCGTGCAATCTACCGCCTGGACTGAGTAAAGTGTCCAATGCGTCGCCGTAACGTTTGAGTTCCCATAGAGCCATCGATCGCACGAACGGATCGGGGTGGGCGCGCTCTAGAATGATCTCGCCGTCTTCTGTTTCGCCTCTGTTTTAAAGTTTCATATCATTACAAAAACTGATGTGAAGCCTGAAGATCATATGTAGTAATCTTTTCATTTTATTATCTTTTCACTTTTGGTTTACTGAATAAATACAATCAAATGTAAGCTGTCTGATAAACTAATAACGACCTTTTGTAAAGTAGCCAGATTCGTCAGCTAAAGAATAAAAATCCAGTTTAATTACTTACCCTAAAATTTCATCCATGAGCAACTTCCTTAGACTGTTAGGCAGAGTATTCTCAGACTCATACAAGCGTGCTACGACCATCGCAAGTTGAAGATCTCCTAATCGCGTTATTAGAACCTAAAACACATTAATAAAAATATTAACGAAAACTATGTTGGGTTCAAAAGAAATGTCATTTGTTAAAATATTACACCATACTTCTTAAAATATAGCTGGATTAGGACGGCAACAGGATAAATGTACGATTACGAATTAGGAACGATCAAGATTTTTTTTTAATTACTAGTTTATTGTTAAAGTTACCTCTAGAGCATCCTTCAAAGCGCCACCGAGCAAGAAGAACGCGGCCGCATGCTCGAACCTCTGTTTGCCGAGCAGAACGTACGCGTTTGTCAGCGCCGCCTTGCGCCAACGGCCTTCCGTAAAGTCGTTTGCGAAAAACTATATGCAGAAAGAAATATAAACTGGTTAATTTGCGTCGTCCTATAAACATAACCCTTATGATTGTAAGCTTGACTTGTAAACCTATGATTAAGTTAATCCTAAATAGGAGTTCTTCTGTAATTAAAAATATAGATGAATAAACTCACCGCTGTCATCCTTTCATCTCGGTTGGATCTGAACAAGCCCCAGAGCAACATACGTTTCTTCATCGCCAGGTAGTACAGAGCCGCGTCTAGAGGGTCCTGTTTCTGCATATACGCGGCTCGGGCCAGCTTCTCCACGCACGTCTTTAGCAAATCGCCGCGGACCCACCAACCCACGCCTGATTTTTTATTGGAGATTAGAGAAAAAAATATTGAGTAATAAATAATAATAAGATAATCAAGTCGAATTTGCATAAAGAGAGTTATGAATGTGGATGAAGCGAAAGAAGTATGCAGAGATCGTGGCAAGTGGAAAGATGTAGTCTCTGCCTGTCCATGCCTACTATATACCTATTGAGCTTGGATAAGTAAGTAAAGCAAAATACATAATGTAAACCTTGTACCAAGAATTATGTTGAAAAACTTTGTGAATGTAATTGTTTTCTGTTACGTGCTTAGTGTCAAGTCGATTTGAATTTGAAAATTATTACTTTCAAAGTAATCTTGTATACAAAATTCGGACTTATACAACCTATTAAGTAGGTTGCATAATTTGAAGTTGACTTACCAAGTTCTCTCATTGTTGTCCACTTGGGTTGTCCTTTAGCGTATCCTGGGATCAACTGAAGGAGTTGATCATGGGTCTCTGAATGGAAAGCCCATACAAGGTTGCAGGTCCCGACGCCTGATCTCTGTAAGGCCGCGCGCTGAGCCAGTGGCAGACATCGGAGTAAATAGCCGTAGTGCTTCATCGCGAGGAGGAAGCGAAGTCCGCAATCGTCCAGGGAATCTGCGGGAAGGGTTTGCTTTTAACTTATTTCTAACTAGCTGTTGCCGCGACTTCGTCCGGTGTAAAAAAGCTAACCCTGTAGATAAAAATTCTAGAAATGACAGTTTTGGCTTTTGTTTGTCATTATTCATCCCTGTATCGTTTTTTAGGCAATACTTTTCAAGAACATACATCGGTCTGTTATCATTTTATTATATGTATGGATGGATGGATTTTATCAATCGTTCTCAGCGTTCTCATTTTTCGTTCAAGGAACTGGCAATAATAAAAAAATGGCAATGGAAATATTGGCAAAATCGTTGAGACGCTACGCTTGTTCACATGCATAGAATTCAGGGAACTTTGCTCTTATAGGAAGTCTGTGTGTCACACACAAAAAATTGGATATGTAGACGCCGATCCTTATTTTGAAAAATATCTTAAACTAAGTACCCACCTGGTAATATTTCTTGACTAGTTGCTTGCGCGATATCGATTCGCGCATTAGTGGCGAATCTTTCAGCGAAGTCCGCATCACAAGTGGATACGGTATCTGCTAACGCCAGTAAATGCATCTGATCCAGAGAACTTAGACCAGGCAAGTGTGTGTGAGTGAGAAGGCGGGATAGGATGCGACCTGCCAAACAAAATTTTATTTTGAATCACGTCTATATCAACAAATAAGCGAATAGACTTATCCTACTGTACTGCCACATAACGGAAATATGACCGGATTTATGAAACATTCATTCTGACGACTGACAGATAACCTTTTACAAGGAAACCATAATTTTTGAGTTTACGGCTATGATACTTTAAAACTGTTCAATAAGTGCACTGGGTTCATTTTCAAGTAATTAAAACTACAATATCTACCTTGTCTGGGACCGAAATGCGAGAGAGGTTGTCTTTCCGGCATTGAAGGTCGGCGATCCACGCCCTCTTCCTCGCCAAGAAGTAAAGCGTCTAAATCTTCATCTGTGTCCATGGTGCCTTCGAAAAGGTCGTTATAGTCCTGAAAATAATACCTCGTTTTTTTAACCTTATTATCTACTAAAAGGTTGGGTAAGGTTAATAAATAACCAGACCCATCATTAGCATAGTCTTTAAAATGAATATTGAAAATACTGCGACATTTATCTCGAGATTTTTTTTCACATCACAATATTCCCTTATCGCCCGGTTCCTTATCCTGTCACTCAAATTTTACATTGATCACCTAATTTCCACTGAGAGTATTCCGCTTTTGTACTTCCAACTTTTCTCCCAAACATTAGTAATGGAACCCACAGGCCTCTATATTCCACCAAGGGAACCTTTTAGGGTCATTTAAAAGAAACTTACTTTGGCTTCTTGAATAGTGGACGGATGATGAGGCGATTCCTTGTCTGCGACGAGCAGAGTCCAAAGAGGAAGAGGGGGCACTGATGTTATCTCCGCATAGTCCAGTTGCACGTCCTCCGTTATCTATACACACAATATACATAAACTTAATACATTATGTCACTATTGAATAAGTAAATAAAAAATATTGTGTCAATTATAGAATCCTTAATAAAAGTGAAAAAATGCTGCAAGTAAATATGTTAGTTACAGTGCAGTGGGTGGTATTTATTTAAAAAAAAAAATCTTATGTATGCTTCTTTTTCTACTTCCGCCCATCATAATCAGGAGTTTTTAAAGTTTCCATCATTATACAGTACAGGCTTATTCACAAAAGTTGTCAAGGCATTTCACCTTTCTATTCATTCGGATAGTTTCAGAGATAAATAAAAAGGGATGATAAGATATATGTCAATGTTTCTTAATAACCCTAAAGCACCTGTAATTTTTTTTCTCTTTAGACCCAGATAATAGACAGATAACGAACTAACGAGCACTAATAAAGAATTTTAAAACAATCTAAAGATATAACGACTTGTGTTTGCATGTGTGTATATTCGTGTAATGACTACGATTACCTGTGCAACGCCGTCCAGCGGGGAGGCGGCGCCGGCGGCGAAGGAGACGGACAGCGTGCGCGACCGCGACCAGCCGCGCTGAAACACATGCTGCCGTCACATGCGCGTGCGGGGGGCTTGTTACGTACCGCCGTCGTTGCAATGAGATCGCACCTTTATTTTCCTCTTTAAATGTTTTTTTTTTTGCCTTATAAGGGTGATTTTAATATTTCATTGTGACAGGTGTAGTTAATTCTCTACCAGTCAACTTTCAGAAAATGGCAAAATCTGTTTATGGATTTTATTTGTAAATCGGAATGTCTAATTATATTTCCCGAAAAATCACGCACGAGTCGATAAATTAAGATTAAGTAGGAGAATAATTAATAATAAAATTTGAAAGTTGCTTACTCTAAATTTAGCCATATTAAGTGAAAGATCAAAGTATTACGGAATCCATCTCATTGCAAGGACTACAAATGAATTGATGTGCTTTAATATACCGTGAAATATTAACGACGACTTCACAAATCACAAGAAAACAAATTGAAGATGTTAAGTCATAAGTAATTAAAATATCACGTTATATAACTTTCACTAGACTACCATTGGCAAATTCTTGTTTTTGAGAAACTAAATACTAACAGACTTTTATGCTTATGGTACACTGACCTAAAATACAAAATATTTGTTAATTCACATGACGACTAATCACATGTAACCAAGCACGTAATATTGCGTTGGTTTTAGTCTAGCAAGAAAAGTTAACATGTGTAATGGGCTGTGAACAATACCGTGAATATGGATCGGTGGGGGTATGAATTTTTAAGCAACTTGCTCATGCCGATATTATATAAAGGTCAGTTGCCAAATTAAATGCGATACAATACAATCACAGATTCAAGCAACTGAGTTGAAAATTTATTCATAAAAAATGTATTTCTGTCACAATAAAATTTGATTAACATTGCACGATGTTTACATTTGGCACTGACTAATAAATAGGGGACTATGGGCGATTTTTAAGGGTATGCTTGTGTATAGTGTTGTGTTATGTGTTTCAGTCATACCTGTCTAGACAAACTGTCTTCATCTCCTTGCGAACTCCTGCCAGTGTATGTACCACCAATACATCTGAGAACATTTTTATTATTACTTCTCATGGTTTAGCTTTAGCATTAACAGCTAAGTGTTAGCAACATCAATTTACAGTTAAGCTAGACCTCAATAAATGGTTTTCCATTATGCATTTCAGGCTAGAAATAATTATTTACGAGTGTACCTTACAGACCAGTCAAGTTAGTAATAATAATCAGCTGTGTGTATTGAAATGTTCTTAAAGAGAACAGTTAATAATACTCCGAAGTTCATAATTGTTTTAGGTCCATAATTGTGTTTGGGCATTGAAAAGGTATTAAAAAGTTGGAATCTCTCAGTCAGAAAGATATTTATATAATACTAAGAACTCTTACCTGACAAGATGAGCAAGTATAGCCTTCACCCATCTGATCTTGCCACTGTTCAACAACTCCATCAGTTGTTTAGGATGGTACTGCGGTAATACTGGGCATGCCATTTGTGATGCTTCGAAGAGACCGTAATCGGGCATATAGTCCAAGAGAGGCTGTAATTGTACAATATATTTTTTATATTTATATCATCAACATACATACATACATAAAATCACGCCTCTTTCCCGGAGGGGTAGGCAGAGACTACCTCTTTCCACTTGTAACAATCTCTGCATATTTCCTTCGCTTCATCCACATTCATAACTCTCTTTATGCAAGCTCTATATCATCAACTTTACGTATAACGCAGTGAATTGACAGACAATTTCAAACCGACAGATCTAGAAGCTGAAATTGAATATCTGTCTTGGTGTCAATCAAATCAAGTTAAATTTTAAGAAGTATACGAGGGGATTACACAATTTTTCAAAAGTTTTACATAGACAAAGCTAAGGGAATAATTTAGTAAAACGAATTTACCTGAGGTTGGTCCGGTTGCGTTTTGTTTCTTCTCCTTGCGTCTCGTTCTAACAGTTGCAAGTTGATAGAAGACACGCGTTGTAAATGAGGCGCTGATACGCGTAAGTCTGAGTCGCGGAGCGCTCGAGATTCACCTCCTTCGTCGATTTCCTACAAATTAATATGATAATGGTAGTCACAGTCGAAGTAGGGAAGTATTAAGAGTGAAAAGTAAAAGATTCTTATAATTAGAGGCTGAAATTGGGTTAATATTTACTACAAACTAGCACATATCAGGTTTAGTCTGTTTTTGAACAAAATATTACCCCATGTATGTGTGATGTGACCCTTACAATTTACACAAGCCGCTGTCTTTAAATGTTGAGACCCAAGCCAGAGACATTTGGGTATGTATTTCACTGTCACTTTCAAAGGTGTAACTAACGACGAAATGTAAAGTTTTAGTGCACCATCTTCGTGTTCGTGTGATAAAAATAGTAGTAAAACACAATACCTGTCCAGACATAATTCCCTGCTGGCTATTAGTGTTCTCCGGCTTCCACTGGGAGTACACGTGCATCTCCGAGTCCATCCCCACCACTAATATCCCGTCTCGGACCCACGAGATCTGCATCGGCAGCGGCGGCAGCCCGTCCGCGGTCTTCAGCTCTATACGACGCAGTTGCATCCAGCGGATCTCCTCCACGAATAAAGGCGCGGCCAGCGATGACGCTTTGCGGAGGATCGGCCGGTTGTTGTTTATAGATTCTTTCATAGCCTGCGTGGAATAAGCGTCTTGTTACTGTGCTTATTAATGGACAGACTCAATAAATACGCGATAAAGTATAAAAATCTGTAAGGTAACAATTCTTATGTTTGGTGAATTTGGCTTATAGTAGGAGTTAATTACCTTCAAGTTTGCTTGAGCAAGATCACTAGACACAGGTGTGAACAAAAGTACACGAGAGCCGACTGCCACTGTCAGTATATGGCTTCCATCTTCTTTAGAGACCCAATCTAATTGCACCAAATGTTTCTGAGTAAGAGGGCAGGTGTTTCCATTCTCCATGATGCTCTTGCGGAGGGACTGCAGCGTACTGAATGATGGTACCGCGAGCAGACCAGCAGATTTTCCTGTGTCGCCCTCCCCGTTGCGATTGGTGCTTCTCTCTTCAGATGAGAGGGTTTGGAGAACCTGTTGGTGAAAAAATAAATCATATTACAAATTACATGTTGATATATCTTCTTAAATTATATCATCAATACGTGAAGCGTGTTTCGAAAATAGCTTGAATTTAAATGCGTCGTTTGTATTTTCAAAATAGGCTGCTTTTCACTTTTCGACTTTGATTTATTTCTTTTTTTTTTAACAATATTTAGCAGCAATATGAAAAAAAGATATAACTACGTAAATTATATCTTACTAACCTGCGTCAATCTATGCTTCTTCTGCATGAACGACGTGTCGTGTAGATAAGACAGGTCAATCTGCGTGTCCGTACATACGCCCACCCTCGGCAAGCTAACATTCCTAAAAAAGTATTAGATGTTAGAACTACTCAGGTTGAACCAATTCACTAAGACCTATTTTTCAAAAGGCAGATTATTCGATAGATTAAATACAATTGATAACACTTTCTCGCTAATAACCTATTTTTGTTGCCGTATTGCGATTTAACTATCAGATTACCTTTGACCACCTATTGAAAATCTTTCACCGAGATTCATTTATATATCTCAAGATATGCTTGCACTTTTAGAAAGATTTCTTCAGCGTAGTTGCTGCTCGTATTAGTTCTATTTGCTCGAATGAATGTGAAGTGTATGGAATAAAAAGAGATAAATCATCTAGATCAAACCTTAGCGGTATAGTGTCCTCTAACAGCCACTCGGCGCCGCCCGTACTCTCGCACTCGTACACGCAAACGCAGAGGTTGACGAAGCGAGTGTCGCCGTAGTTGCTGCTCGTAGTAGTTCCCTTAGGACGAGTGAATGATTTGCCGCATTTGTACGCGCAAGCTATGCGACCGGAATAAGCCGCGCTGATGTGTAGGGGTTGACCTGGGAATAATGATATCCTTGAGAACTGAATCGATTATGTGAAGAAAAAAAATAATATAATGTTTCTTTTTTTTTAAGATGCCAGTATTTTAAAATTACAACATACACTCATCACTTTAAAAATTGAATTTCATAGATAATTTTTTCAACATTTTCATATGGATTTGCGGTCACTCTTTTAAAGATAACACAATTAATTCAGAGCGAATAAAAAGCTGGTTATATAAATATCTTAATATACCTGGCGTGTCTATAGTGGACTCGTGATCTTTGTTCATCATTTCCCACTCTTTCCATGTATAGTCAAATTCCTCGTCGTCTTTTTTCGTAACATTACATTTCCAGAATCTGAAATAAACATAATAGTGCGATAAATTAGTTTGCCATTGACTAACTATTAACATTTTGATGGTTTGGTTAACTAAACTATCTCACAACTACCTATGGCTGTTCTAACTAGCTCAAAGTCAAAATATGTAGAAGATATAGTAGTACATATTTATAATTGTGTGGTATAGTGTAATGTATGAAACTGACCGCAGCGTATTATCCGTGCAGGCGGTGGCCATGATGTAGGGCGCGAGGCAGGCCGGGTAGATGGAGGCCGAGCTCAGGTGGCCCGCCGCCGGCGTCGCGTGGATCACGTCCACCCCGTCCGGCAGCGACAGTGGGCACTCGCACACCTGAACGATTTTATTTTTAAAGTGTTGGTAATTGAACAATTTAACATAATATCCACACAGCGACAATCTGCGCGTGTGGCGTACTCAATCTTCGTATGGCGTATTTTTGTGCAATAAAGTTATTACAAACAAACAAACGTGTCTCTGCAACACGAATAACGCAAAAGTCACTGAAGTGTCTATTAAAAAGACACTGCGCATACTATAAAAAAAACACAACCCATAGGAATAAATAAATAAATATATATTTAATAACTAATCACAATACTTACCTTTTTAGTAGAAATAGCCAAGTAAGAATGCGGAGTGGGCAGCGGTGGAGCTCGGTCCTGGTCCAAGGAAACGGAATTCTTTCGCGATTCTGAACCTTCCTCCTCTTGGACTAGAGCGCTATCTGGCACGTACATCATGCTATTTGTTAGGTCCTCTGTAATGAGAAAATCAAATAAAAGTGGATTGAAAAACACAAGATCATAGAACTAAAATAAATCAGAATGACATTTGCATTATTAAAAATCATGGGACAGATTTTGGGTAACGTGTTACAGATTACCTGAAGCTTGCCGTATGAAAAATATCATGTTGAACTTTTCAAATGCTACACGAAATTTTGTTAAGAATCAAAACACCTTCGTTACATATAATTACCGTTAGGATCTGCCTGTGACGACACGGTGAGCCGCCACATGTGCACCGTGGAGCCTCCATCAGTTCGCTCCAGTACAACAATGTAGAAAGGCTCATTGAATACAGCCGCCTTTCGAAGGTCCACGATGGCTTCCAAACCAGCTTCGGTGATGGTGTTCACGTCTGAGTTGTCGCCACCGGTGTTAGAGTTAGATGCGTCGTTTGATGTGCGTTCTCCTGTAATAATTTGCATTTATAATTAAGAGAAACTATTTAACTTTAGTGGAAGATAGAATTGACGATTACCTCACCGCTAACATAAATAATTTTTACTTAATAATTAATACTTTGAAATTCTGAAAAGTAATCATCAACATAAATAAAGAAATAGGGGATAGCACTTACAAATGCATGTATTATGTTATACATAATTCGATATAAGGCTATAAAATTGTGTGCGCCTCTTCAAGGCGTTCCGTTGCCCACGACATAGCTTCCAAGTCATTATTGCTAAAAATCAATATCTATATAACAATGACCTGTAATGAGCTGCTCCTGGAACACGTGCAACATCTGCGTGTTGTGCCAGTCGTGCGTGGCGTCGGCGATGGCGTGCAGCTGTATGATGGCGCCCGGCCGCGCCGTGGACTGCTGCGACACGATCTTGATGCGGTCGTGCAGCGGCACGCCGGAGCCCTCCTCCAGTGTCGATTCCGAAGACATTGACATCGTGTCGTGGTGTTGCTGGAAATACAAATGCACAAATGTGAAGCAATGTGGTTAGCCGTGTGGTTCCCGGCACCAATAAAAAAAAAAGAATAGGACCACTCCATCTCGTTCCCATGGATGTCGTAAAAGGCGACTAAGGGACAGGCTTTTAAACTTGAGATTCTTCTTCAGACGATGGGCTGGCAACCTGTCATTATTTGGGTCTCAATTCTATCATAAAGCCAAAAAGCTGAACGTGGGCTATCAGTCTTTTTGGCTCTCTCTACCCCGCAAGGGATATAGACGTGACTATATGTATGTATGTGGTTGTGACGTCGTGCCGCTTCGGTCTTCCCGGCGCCCCTCTTCACAGCCCGAGAGGCCTTTAAAAGCGCGCGCTAGTGGCCCGTGTCTTCACCTTTGACTCTTCAGCATTCACCACGTTAAATATCTCGCTATCCTATAGCGGCCACTTGCTGGATCTCGTGTCTATAGCTTAACCCACGATCTCTCTTAACTTGTAAAACTAGTCCAAATAAGTTTCTTTCGATCTTCTGTCTTTATTCAATAAATTTTTTAATCATCTCTCATTTCTCCTACCTGAGACATTTTACTAAAACGCCACATGGTTTCGGTAAGAATAGGATATGAAGAACCAATAGTATTTATATCCTTTCTAAAAATCTTGACATGACGCGCCAAGGATGATGTATATGTAAATACATTTTAAACGTCGTAAGTCAATGAAGTCTGTCCTTTTACAACAGAATGCCCTAAGATAGAATTCCTCCGGACACGGGAAAGATTAGAATTTTCAATGAAACAGATAGTTGCAATACAAACAATAGCAAGCAATCTAAATTTATTAAAATCTAAGATCATGCTAGAAACAAGCTTAGGAGAGTGGAATGTTGTACACAATGAAAGACCCATACTTAGCAGTGAAAACAAAATGGAATGTTAGTACTATGCTGCTGTAAGCAAATAATATTTCAAATTGAACACTAAACTAAAGATTTGATATCAGTCTAGATGAAGTCACTAGAAACTGTGCAACCTATAACAATTTTTAACACATGTTTGACGAGCGTTAAATTTATGCCAACAATTTATTAACTATTACATATAGAAATTACCACTATATCGCTTTGTCGTGTTTACGATTTTTTTTAAGCTAGATACATACATACATACATATGGTCACGTCTATATCCCTTGCGGGGTAGACAGAGCCAATAGTCTTGAAAAGACTGAATGGCCACATTCAGCTATTTGGCTTAATGATAGAATTGAGATTCAAATAGTGACAGGTTGCTAGCCCATCGCCTAAAAGAGGAATCTCAAGTTTATAAGCCTATCCTTTAGTCGCCTTTTACGACATCCGTGGGAAAGAGATGGAGTGGTCCTATTCTTTTTTGCAATGGTGCTGGGAACCACACGGCACTACCGGGAACCACACGGCACGCTAAAGCTAAATGATAACTGTTATTTACACAAGTTAAAGTTTGAAAGGGGCTAGAGTTATGTTGCTAATTCTATCAACAACCACATACTGCTTTGTGTTGTTTTGTATGTTTTACTCTTATGGTGCAATAAACAGTTTTATCTATCTATCTACATCTAAAAATGGTTACCATTACGTCGTTGTGGCGTCTTTCCGAAGTCTCTATTTCGGCTAGAAGTGTCCGCGCGTCGATAACAGCTTGGAACACTCGAAGACTTTCTCCGTCGCTCGCCACGAAACAAGCCGACGGCGAATTTGATAGGTTTCCGAGTGTAGTACTGCAAAAATTATGAATATCCAAATTAATTAACTTCTAACCTTATAGTAAATGTACGTTACAGAAATAGATGCAGAATAATTTTGAATTCCAAATATTAGATCATTCAATTTCCTGACCTAGATACCAAGGTGGCCAGTCAGGCAACGTTGCTGAAGTCAGAGAGATGAGGCGAGTTGACTCGTGCCAGTTCGAAAACATTGAGACTTCCCAAGTGGAACGACAGACTTCACATTCTCACTCTCATCTTGGCGTATTCCCATTTGTACCCTCTGCCATTCAGCCTCGGGGTCTGGATCCGCAACGGACTTCACATTATTAGTTATACATATCATATTGGTTTTCTCACCTAGGCAACAAGGTAGGTAGCCAAGCGACGTTGCTGAAGGCAGACAGATGAGGCGAGTTGACTCGTGCCAGTTCCGACACGCCGCCAGACTTGCCGAGTGGGCCGACGCACTCCACGCGCCACATTATAAGCTCCGAACATAGACCGCCTGCGGCCGTGTCTGCTTCAACTTTGTTCGCGTCTCGGGAACTATCTGCTGACCAAAACAAATAAGTTTTACATATCTATTGCCTGTTGCCGTTAGGTCAAACCTAAACAGTACTCAGTGCCTAATATGATCTAGATCCAAGAGTGGAAATGTCAGAAAATTACAGAAAATTAACTGTAAGGCCTCTTATCAGCGAAAGCTGACTCTTGGTTGGTGGAAAGCTTGGATAATGGTTACACATTAAGTTGCTTGAATTCAGACTGGATGACAGAACATCTCAGCTTCAAGAACATAAAAGAAGAATTGGTGTTAGAGCCTGTTTAATAATCGTTACATAATATCAAATAGTACATCTTCAAATGAAGTTTTGGAACACAATATAAAAAAAGCAATGAGAATACTTACCAGAAATATTATGATGGCTAGTAGTAAGTAAAAGAGGTAATACTGGATGGCATGTGATGTCGTTCACTCTAAACCTATGGCCAGACGCTCTTGACGCATGGCCTATTGATAGCACCTGCAAAAACATCACAAATTAGAACTAAAACATTTTAGTATTTGGTAATAAAGGTATCTCTACATTAAATATTCATGGATGTGGAAACCTAAGCAATAAATTCACATACCTGTGAGAACTTAGACTTGTCGTCAAAGGTCAACTGCCACAGATTGAGCGTTCCGTTGGTGTGGTTGGTGACCATTGATATAACGGGCGCGGAATCCAACACGTCGCCTTCTTGGTTCTCGCTTAGCTCTTCGCCAGCAACGCTCACTTTACGCTGCGCATCTTTGTTCTCTTCACGACCTGATGTTTAGAACATAAAAATATTTAATGTCTGTGCTACCAAATAATAAAAATTTAAGCAATAAGCACTAGCTCACGGGGGAAATAAAAAAAACAAATATTTTTGAGATATAATTAGATAGACTATTGCGTCAAATTTTGCTGCAATAATAGTCATTAGTTTCTTGACGGTAGCTTTGGCGAAATAAATAGGGCATTATTTATAGGACAAAATTGTTATCTATAAATATCCGTACAAATATTATAAATATGTGTTTATATCTTATCATATAGAACATAAGGTATCAAACAGAATTGAGAAACGATTAAAATATTAATTGAGAAAACGAACTGATTGAGAAGGTAAGTAGGTATTGTAACCTTAACCAGAAAATGGAATCTTAATAGGAGAAATCCTTTCATTAAAGGCGATCTGATAATTAGTTTTATTTCTTGTTAAGTTGCACGTATTGTGTTAAGTGTTGAAGAATAATGGATTTATAATAAATAACAATCGAAGTTAAATTATAACGTTACAATAAACAGTGAGTATAAGAGAAACATTCAGTGCAGGAGTAGACTTCATGACAAAGAAAAGTACAAAAAACGAAAAAGACTTATTTCAGTGTAAAAAAAATATATTAAAAATTGTGTAAGTATCGTGTCAAATGTTTTAATAACTTATATATAAAAATATATAAGTTATTGTATAATAAAATATATGTTTATGCATGACTGAACAATTTCTGTATACACATACCTCGTCTTCTGTGCCTGTGAGTAACTAGAAAGTGATGATGTCATAAGTTTTTATACAGACTCATTTGAATCAAATGTAGAGTGTAAATAGTATATCTTGTATCATAGTTTTATGTTGCTGTGATATATTTGTTGCATATATAATATTTTTGTGTAATTGGTACCAAAGAATCCTGGTTAAACACAAAACTGCTCGAAACTGCGTCCACGTAATTTATACGAGTGCCCAAAACTTCCAATAGGTAAATTTAGAAATCTTTGGTCTCCTAAACACAGAATGTCTAACAACTTGCATAGGACTTGTCTGCAGAAAATCACACAAACCAAAACAATAGGCTCAAGTTTCTACATTTTACAATTGGAACATCATTTAAAGAAATTCACAACATCCTCAATTCACTCTGCAATGATATTTAAGTAAAAATAAGCAAACATTTGTACTAACCGTTTTGTTGAGGCTCCTTCTGATCTTCAGTTTGGGGCCACTCAGCCTCTTCTTTTTCTTCTTGAACACTGGCAAGTGGCGTCGTGACGGTTTCACCTTGCTGTTGTTGTCCAGCTATAAAATTGGAATTATCAATACCATTATAATTTTAAATTGACATTGAAATGGTAGCAAAAGTTGTAAAAAAATTAATTTATATGCAAAAGTAGATAGGGTAATAGGGATAGGTGCAGAATTAGTGAAACTGAGAGTCAAATCTTCCCCACCAACCAAATCCCCTTTTTGCGTCATTTGTTTTAAAATATACACACTCTTGTGTGGTTCCTACTATTACGTATTGTGACCACCTAGCACGACAGGTGTGTTCCGATGTCGCACGGTGGTTAAACCTGCACCGTGTGAAGATGGCATCTACCAATGTAAAATACACTTCTGCAGCAATGCTTTCGCTTAGATCTCTTTGTGTCTTTGCCACATTGTGACAAACTGTTCAGTTCACTATGATCACCTGGCACGACGGGCTTGGTCCGATGTCGCACATACAGTGGCTGAGCCGCGGCGTGGTACAAGGCCGCCGGAGTGCACATGGTAGTGGCATCTCCCAGCGGAAAAGCGGCGGGAATTCGCGCTGAAAACGATACTTGTGCTTGTCGTAACGCCCCCGCTTGAATCTCGTCCAGCCACTCGCAAACCCTGAGAAATGTTGTCAAGATTATGGTGATTATTTAGCTTCATTAATTACATTATGACAAGCTTTTGTCCGCAAAGTTAGTAGGCTCTCTAAGTTCAGAAACTATCAACTTGGTAGACCAGCGAACTTATTATAGTTGCTGAAACGGTGGATAAAATTCACTCCCAAACAAGCGAGGTAAAAATATTAAGGGGAGACCTATGGCTGCACCCCGAGGAAAAACACGGAATCTAAGTATAAACACAATCTAAGAGTATGTGTGTCACATGAAGCGAGCTATAATCTCTATAACGTAACCTAGTAAACAGGGCCAGTTCAATTTAAGTCATAATTGTTTTATCAGGTTGAAATGCCTATTCAATAAGTCGCCGTTTTTGACATATACGAGAAAAAAAGCACCATATGAGGAAGCTGCCGTCCACAGGATGTATGGAGAACAGCAGATCCGGGCTCTGGTACCAGTCGCGGAGCAGCGACTCTATGGTGGCGTCCAGCGAGTCTGGGAGGTGGGTGCACGTCACGTCTGTAGCTATGGAGTTTATTGAGGTCGTGTTTGAGAGGCTCGGGTGACTATGGTTGCCGCTACCTGCAAGATGAATTCAGAATTTAAATGCTACTATATAACAAAGGGCACTTCTTTTCTTATAGCGTGTTTCCGTATATCCTAATAGGCAAAAGCCTGACCGTTTCTTCTCCCATAAATGTATGTCAGAAATGACGAAGATGAATACGTCAGCCCCGTCCTTGAAGCATACATACTTATATCACGTCGTTGGCTTTTACAGGGTAGACACGCAAAAACAGAAAATATCCTATTTTTGAAAATATATCCTCCTGGATTTTGAGTTGGACTAACTAATGATCGAGAAAGCAGTTCTACTTTTGACGCATCTTATTACTTTCGAAGTAAGCTTATTTATAAAGAACTTTAAAAAAAAAACATGAATTGCTTAATGTCACAGCTTTTTACCTGGTTGCTCATCGCTGTTGCTGTTGTCTTCTGATTGGGTTTTTACCAAATGGTGACTTGGCCGTCTATGTCCTATATAGCAGCATGGAATAGCATGAAAGCGGTTAAAGCTTAACAAAGTTATATAAAGCGTTTTCATTATATTAGTACAGGAACTACAAGATTTGTTTAAGCAGTACAAGCCGTTTTAATAGTACAGCATAATTTGGCATACCATACAGCTGTAATATTCACTAAAAACCCGCTGATTACAGTCTTATTCATATTTTGACGATTAAAAATGAAATGCGTGTATAAATGAAACCTTTACACATGACTAATTTTAAAATATACTTTCGTTATGCGAACAATTAATCAACCGTTCCCTGTTTTTGCTTTTTATTCTATTGGGAATAATAACAACAACCAATGAAAATGATCGATTGCTATTATAGTTTTAGCTACATTTTGGGTAAAGAAATAAGTCATTTGACCGAAAGAAAATATAAGGCGCAATTGAATTTAAACATTTAATGCATTTTTACCATCACCTACAAACAATAACACTTGAGATACATTATTGTAAGCAGCAGTTGAGAATGAATGATTACGATATTTTTAGAGATAGACATATCTTAAAATATCGCTCAAACTGATACATTTTTAGGTCTATGTACATTACGTACAATATTTTTATAGAACACTGCAAATGATGATATTTATGACTGAATTAAATTTGACCTATACACACTACATGTTTACAAAGGTATAAAAAGGTCTGCCGACTAAAGCACCTGCGGAGATCTCGTCGCCATTTTAAATCAACTTTGTGACAGGTTTACCAAAAATTTCATATTTATTTTTAATGAGGTATTTTTTTTTTATGATTTAATTGTATTACTCACTGGTATCATTTTCTCCGTCTGGGTGTGCAGTGTGATCTGAACCTCCTTCTTCAGTCTCTTCTTTATCCAAAATCTAAACAAACACCATAGTAGTAGGTAAGGAAATCAATATTATAAAACAAGAAAAAATATTATATAGAGGTTTATCTTTATTACAAATTTTCTTTAAAATTATGCATACATAGATGCATGTTATAAATAATATAAGTAATATCGTTACCAAAAAAAACAAGAACAGTAATCACTTATTGCAATGTTTTAATAAACTTACTTTTTTGGTCAAATCGTGCAGTATAGCTTCAGCTTGACTGGTGAAGTGCATCTCCTTGTTGTGTAGCCAGTGTAAGATGAACCGCCCCCCGCCCGCCAACGAAGGCACTAACGGAATGTCCGTCTCAGCGTTTATTGACGCCGCCAAGTGGAAGTGGAGACCTGGCGAAAGTAAACAAGGTAATATAGTCACATTCCGAGTAATTTAGGCAAGTAAGACTTATGATTACGAAAAAATAAATTTTTAGAAAAAAAAAAAAATTGGTGTGCTTACATGGTAAAGTCCTGCCAAGTCAGGTGTTCATACTC
Source organism: Amyelois transitella (assembly GCF_032362555.1). NCBI lineage: Eukaryota > Metazoa > Arthropoda > Insecta > Lepidoptera > Pyralidae > Amyelois > Amyelois transitella. The sequence goes on along the minus strand of NC_083519.1, from coordinate 5,854,930 downwards.
ATGGGAAGAACATCTCTACGAAATTATTTACTCTCAATAAAGAAATTACCTGTATGAAAACAGTTCTAATACTAAATTATTACAAAGTCCTTAAGTATCCTGCGAACTAACCTCCCGTATAGGAACTAGCGTGATACGGATTGTGAAAGTCGTGTGCGCTGTATGTAGACGGCAAAGTCGGGATTGGGGCGCCGGGCACTTTGTTGGACTGCGCATTTCGTCTGATGTGGAAACAAGTTCTGCAAAAGGCATAATTTTACTATAAAGAATCAAAGTGGTTGGTGATAAATTACTACTCGAATGTAAATACAGTACCAATAACAAATACAGTATTTGTACTATGAATTTGGTACAATAAACAGTTATGTAAATTATTTAAATATGAATGTTGACAGATATTTTTCTGTGGTTGTACTTCTATGGTGCTCGTGTTTTTTTTATTTGATCGTCTCTATTGGGACGACAACTCTAGTAACGGCCCAGTGATATCTATGTATTTGATGGGCATAGTTAAACATGGTAAACTATGATCTTGAATGCACAGACAACTCACTTCATATGTTTGAGCCTCTGCATGAAGCGATGTTTATGCCTGTGAGTGGCTCGTTGCCTGCGTGGTGGGGAACGAGCGTGTGACGTCACCAGCCCTCCCCCCCACTCGTCTTCGGGTAAAAGTGTCTCGGCCCACACCCGGCAGATGTTGTCTACGCACGACGTCACCAAGACGTTGCCAACGCTGCCTCTGTTATATAGAAGTACATTTGCATTACGAAATATCTTAGAGTCTTTTATAGGGAAGTCTCTTGATGAACAGTCTATTAGATATTGATTCATTCGGCATCTGCACTAAACGTTATCTTTAAAGTTGGTCGAAATATGGGTTAAGCACTTGACTTCACAATAAACAAAAAAAGCTTGTAACGCTATTAGTTGAATAGGCGAGTATTTTATTTGGACTTTTTAGTAGTACATTAAAGTCGATATCCAAGCCCACATTAGGGTTCACACCCTAGAATAGACGCGATAAATTAAACATCAATATTACATTTATTTACATACTTGGGCATATATTTGCTGGTTTTCCGCCATGACAAATGCGTGACTGCCCGCGGATGCGCAACGTAGATGAATGTGTAGTTGAGTTCCGTCGGCGAGTGGTCCATGTGGGCTTGTACCAGCACTGCGACAAGATATTTTTTTTAAATTCCGGTTGAACTATGCAAGTTCATAGGCGAAAATCAAGGTAAAACATTTGAAGCGAATGGCTGGCGTTACTATGGCTATGTCTTTATTATTTTAGCGTTGAAATAAAACTTAAGTTTACTTTTCGCAATTTTCCGGATATTTCCTATAAAGTGGGACAGAATATAGCATGTCAAAATCACACGAAACATAGAAAAGATGATTCCGTATTTCTAAACTTACGATGTAAACCTTTATCACATATGGCGTGAGGTAATTTAATAAACCCATTTTTTACTTTTAGTGTACACTAGTCAGAGTATTCGTCGACTAGTCAAGTTGTGTTACCTTTGTTTTGGTACCAAATCTTGACGAGCCGGTCATTGACCCCGGACGTTGCGAACAGGACCCCGTCGGGCGAAAACGCCAGGTGGTGCGCGGGAGTCGCTGTATGACATTTCCACACGCATATCCATCCCTGTAAACGTAGTCATGTAAATGAGACATTCATAATGATATCGGCTGTTTTTAACAAGGGTTGAGACACACATTTTTCCACAATGACTTCGATTTGTCAAAATAAAATCCTATTTTTTATATGTAGCGCATTTCAGACAAGTAACATTCCACCTCTTCACAGGAACTGTAGGAAAGAATACAATTAAGTTACATTTGTGAAAGTTTTTTTTGTTTTCAAAAATAATGCACATATGCGGAACAACAAAGAGAAAATAATATTTGTACAGACACTTCTGTTGACATACGAGTAATATGATGCCAGTTTAAATACTGTGTTTAGATCTTCGATAAAATTTCTACAAAAAAAAAAAAACAATAAAAGTGGATATCAGCGTGAGGATCAAGTTTTCTTGAAAATTCGACTAACAATTTTTAAAGCGCATACTGTAATTTAAAACTTGCATGCTGCATTAAGCTAACCCCGGGTTATGAAGCCTGATTGGCATGACCGCGATCATACTACAGAAACATAATATAATATTGTTTCGTGTTTCAAAATGATCCTTATAGCGGCTTCATTACTATTGTGCGCACATACGTACCAAATCTGTAGATCCAACAGTTGGTTGAATCTATGTGTTGATATAACAGTCAATCGGACATCTTATATCTTTTTTTAGTCACTGTTTGAATCTCAATTCTATATTTTAAGACTGTTCGCTCTGTCTACCCCGCAATGGATGTAGACGTGTCTATATGTATGTAAGTATACAGAAAATAGACATGTGTGATCAATACATACGTTCGGCTATCGTAAAACAATAAATGGCTTAATACTATTCAATTGGCAATTATTCGCGTGTGTGTACGCCAGCCACGTACGATGTTGAAGTACTTACAATTTACAATTAAAAATATTAATTAGATTAGGCAAAGTGTAAAAACATAAAGTTTTTAGTCACAGAAAAATGTCATTCAAACCCTTAATTATTGATTTTACTAGTACTAGTCGTTCCGGAAACTAAGACCTCGCGAACACTACATTTTTACAAAAATTGTGAATTATCTCAAAAACTTAAAAATTGACAGATCTTACACACGTCTTAAATTTCATCAAAATCAGTTATCGCGTTTCATTTACGTACGTACATACATACCAATAATGCATTTTCGCCCCAAGATGATAGGTAGCCCACACGCGCTTTGTTCGCTCGGTCAATTATACAGATAATACTAGCTGACCCGGTAAACTTTGTTTTGACGATTGATCAGTTATAGACCGGTGATGAGAAATGATTAAATTACTAAAATGGCTATAAAAATAGGGGTTGGTGATTAAAGGGTAAAAATTAAGGGTTGTATGTATTTGTTAACGCGACAAAATAAAAAAAAACAAAGAAATTAAACAAAAATCTAAAAAATTAAAAGAAAATATTTAGGGTGACAGCCCTATCTATCACTAAGGGGTATGAAAAATAGATGTTGGCCAATTCTCAGTATGCTCACAAAATTTCATGAGAATCGGTCAAGCCGTTTCGGAGGAGTACGGAAACGAACATTGTCACACTAGAATTTTATATATAATATTAAATTGCAACTTATGAAACAATGAATATAGACTTCTTAGCTACTACAGAAGAAAGATCAAATTAATACGTGGATAGTTTCATAGAACGTTTTTCAGCTCTCGAATGTCTAACATGTGTACCTCTACTTAAATATTTGATAAATCTTATCTCGTTTGCCATTTCTATATGTACTATAATTAGATGTTCACATCATGAACATACAGATTACTTCTGGAACCATTTCGGACGAAACTTTTAAAAATAAATGGCATTGACAGAGTAAAACATATTAGTCTTCCTTTGAAAACGATTTTGAATAGCACTTTAAGCGATTTTGAACTTTACTCTATTTACCATAAGAACATGATCTTATAGATGGGTGTTAGAGTTGATTTCTCTGACAGCATGATAGAACAATAAGTTTAACGTAGGTAGGATATAAAATCTATGAATTGAACATCAATCATAGAGATCAAGCTATATCTTAGACCGCACACCCAACTATACTATTATGTTTATATGGTATACCTATAACATAACCTTATATTTTTTCATACATATTCATTATGTATAAAATGGTTTCGTTTTTTCTTTAGTAATTTAGCACTGTAAAGCAACAATGATAATACTGTCAGCTGGCAAGTCCAGTTATGTTGACTAAAGATAGTACTTACAATTAGAACAAAGCGAGCATTGTACGAGATTAAATTGTATTCGAGGTCATATAATGTAGAAAATTATACTACCTAATTACAAGTAAGCGTACAATACTGTTCGTTGACCTATATCAGTCGGTTACACTTTGGACGAATCTCTATCAGCATTACCTTTTCGCTGAAAGACAATTCCAATATAATGATATGAAAGCAAGGTGCCTAGATGGCCGAAAAATCGACAGTTAGGTTTGTTAAAACTTTGTCTAATTTTTAAATCCCCTCTCAATCAGGTCAAGCGCGCCCTAAACCACTGAGCTTGTATGAAGATAGTTATGAATGTGAATGAAGCGAAAGAAGTATGTAGTGATCGTTGCAAGTGCAAAGATGTGGTCTCTGCCTACGCCTCCGTAAATGAGGCGTGATTTCATGTATGTTTATAGGTTATAGATCAATCTTACTCAACTTACCGGTTCTTCTTCCTCAGGTTGTTTAGGTTTTTCATCTTTGTCGCCACCAATTTGGAATGTCACGCCGGAGCTCGCTGGAAACAAACATATTTATGTAATCACCGTCCTGACGTCACCGTCGTTCTACTTTACACGTTACGTAATCAAGGATATTTCAGGAAATGAAAATTGTTCAATAGTTAGTTAGTAAATTGGTCACGTTAGATGATATGCATGCATACCGATGTAAGTACGCAAAGCTGAGATGGCCTAAGTCACTGTAGTTACATTAATTTAGAAAAACATTGTCATGTCTTTCATACAGGCTACAAAATATTTATTCACTTACACACTCTCTATTCCCTACAAGATAGACATAGAGTAACAAGTTTCATTGAGCTGGAAGGTCCAATGACTCGAAAAAACCTGTCACTGGACAGTTTGATAGCCGAATTCCATAATCGACTTTTACAATTCATATTAATTGTACATTTTCAGCGCTCAAATCTTCTCCGTAAATATTTGTAAATAAAGTAGCAACATCGTATTGAAACAAGTTTCTTATCAACAGAGAGGTAGCATAAACGCACTAAACGTCTTACAAATAGGTATCACATGACAAGACAGACAAAATGAGTCATGTGAGTTCCAACCATTAACCCTAAATAGTTCCACATCTACCAGCAAATCAATGTCTGTCAACATTTTGTGATAACCTGATAAAATACCAGAGGATACGCCCACGCGACGAATAATTTTAATAAATCAGTAGGTACCACCTTATCTGATATCAGATAAGTGGAAACAAATATAAACATTGAGGAATTCCCTAATCGATATACTGATAAATCATCGTATAACATTCAAACTGCCTTCTTACAATTTTGAATTAACAATTTTGACAAATTTTCTGTACAGTTATTTTAAATTGATAGTTAGTACATAAATGAAGTAGTAGTGTATAAGAAAATTCACAATAAAAAATTACTTTCTAGTCACAAAGAATTACTCACCATGTTAGCTCATTTTGTTATCTTTCGAATAAAGCTTTATATTCGAGAATGGCTTTTATTTTTTTAAATTTAATTATACATAAATTTATTTATTTAAGTGTACCATTTTTGTCACGTGCCGCAGTTTCACAAGGTATTTTTACCTCCATTATTTTATTGCATTTTAATTTCCTCATTTTTTGTTAATTATCCAAATACGATTATTCATAATTTCTTATCATTTTCTAACACACAAATTGATTAATAACGAGCACAATATCAACGCGCATGCGTATTCACGAACTCACGTTGGCTGTCGTCCTGGTAAAGAGATGCCTGGTGCCATAGCTGCAAAGTCTTCCCCCCCGTGAGCAGCCTCGTCCCTTCAAGGTTCCACGACAGCGCTGTGATAGGCCCCTCAGCCACCAACTTCCCCGTCTGAACCCAACGGTACTCCAAGCCCTGAAATAATACTCTCATCACGTGATGTCATATAACGCTGATCATTAATCTGGCGTTAGTCCTGGTTACATCCTCAACTCTCTAAAGACGTGCCAGTGGTGTTCTAATGACAACGATCATCAATTGGATTAGTCAGGTTTTTACACAAAACGAATTTCGTCTGACCTTTTCACATTAAGTTTTCTAAATTTTCAGGTTCCTTACGATGTTTTCACCCTAGTCGTAAGAGCACAGAATGTCATATGACGCTGAATTGGATAATAAAGCTATGGATGCTCACAGAGTTGAATGTTGCATAACAGCATTTTGCCAATTTATTCTTATTACACTGTACATTTGAACAATGATTCTGCGGTTCATTCAAGTACAGAAATCGGCTTGAGTAACGTATTTTAATAGGATAAAGAATAAAGAATACGAATAAAATTATTTCCGTAATCGCTCTCGTGGAAATTTAAAATCAAAAAAGCTATTGTTACTCCTGAAGGTCTTTTCTATCTCTGTTTCAAATTTCGTCAAAGTAGTTTTTGAGTTTAGGTATTTTTTACAAACAACAATGCAAAAAATTGCTTTTCTCTTTACAATATTAATATGAATAAAGAATTGATTGATCCCAGAAATCGGAGATAGTTCTTTGGAGTGTGCATGGGAGCAATAAGAGACAATATTCTAAAGTTCAAGATGAACAAGATAATTTAGCGAGATTTTACGTAAATGAAATCGTGTGATCAAGCGAGTTGATACATTTTTATTGCATGGCGATTTATACCATAACTTTCGATTCATTTGCAATGGCAGTTATATGTATATTAACTACGACAAAACATTGGTGTAGCATAATCATAATATATGCAATATCGTTATAATGACAATTCGAAATGATCAATTATCGTGACTGTGCTATGAATAGTCAGTAATAAAGACAATTTTGCCAACTTAGATTAATGGACATAGTCTACAAATCGGATCTTACAAATGTGATAATACATAATTCATGTTCAACTTCATTATAGTGCAACTCTTTCAAAAACCAATTAGAAAAGATCTTTTAATTTAAGAAATTTCACTGAATGATAGAAGAGCCGCGTGCGTGCCTATTTCGACTGGTTGGTTTCAATGCCGCGAATAGTTTAGCACGTTCAGCCTTCATGCTTCAGTGTTCTGGGTGGGTACTTTGATAAATTATCTCCTATTTAAACAGATGAATGCGTATTTGTAAAGAAAGCAATGTATATATGTAGCAATCAAAGCAAGCATTTATAAGCTACTGAATTCGCTTTACATGCTTGAAAACTAATATTCTCGAATTAAAGATTGTTGCGCACCAAAATCGGTTAAGTTAATGCAACTGCCTTCTCATTGAACTTTTCGAACCAGATGGCGTTTTTTTTCTGTTGTTTTTTTATCTTTTGTCTTTTTATTTGTTGCGTAGTTTTAGTACGGATAGGCAAACATTTTAAATGGCGAGCACTAAGCCTAAGCTTTTCTTAGGCCTATTATTATAAGGATGTACAAATTTCACGAAAATCAAATAGTTGAGTTATCGTTCTGCACATGGGTGAATATACGCTATTTGATTTTTTTGTGTCCCAGAAGGAAATTTTATCCATTCTATTTAATATTTATAATTTCTCTATTTGACACTATTTTTTAAGTTTTAATGATGGAGGCCAGAAGAATTTCTCATATTTTGGTGTTTTATAAGTACCAGAGGAAAATGTGTTACCAGAGGAGTGACACTACTGGCAGAGTAGTGACAAATTGAACCAGGAAAGTGACACACCATTGTTATAAGACGAGTAAAGAGACTTATATTAAATTAAACACGTTTAAATTATTGTATTAGAATATTTTTTATTATGTAAGGCACATTCAGTCTTCACAATTTCTTAATGCAACCTTATTATTTTTTAATGCTTTAGTTTTCAATGCCCGTTTAAAATAACAGAATCTTACTACTATTATAAAGGCGAAAGTTTGTATGGATGTATGGATGTTTGTTACTCTTTCACGCAAAAACTACTGAACCGATTACCATGAAATTTGGTATGTAGGTAGCTGAAGACCCAGAATAACACATAGGCTACTTTTTATCCCAGAGTTCCCGCGGGATTGATAGGGTTTCCATGCGGACGAAGTCGCGGGCGGCCTCTAGTGAAGTATATTCTGCTTATCAGCCTCATCTGTGATGAAATTAACAGTAAATATTACCCTTTAATAGTTTTTTTATTATAAAACAATCACAAAATTCTAAGTTTGTAACATTTAAAGCACTGTATTCTTAACCAACTTTCTAAAAACAAAAAAAAAACTCTTCTTTCACAAAACAAAACAATAGTACTATTTAATGATTCACCTTTCAGTCTCGAGGTTATTTAAACAACGTAAAAGTTTTAGTCTCCAGTATAAATGAACTCTTTCATTTTCAGATCAGAATCAACAATTTTTGTGTAGCTAAATATTTTATACTCAAATACTGAACTTACTATACTTTTTTTTTTGTTATCGAAGGGGAAATCCTTTTTACGGACAAGACCCCGGGTCAACACCCGGGAGAGTGTGGGACTCCTGGCACCTAGTAAACCAGCCTACCCACTAAAACCCCTCCGTGCGCCCTTCTTGCCATTTTGAGGGTGATGATTTTGCATCATGGGATCGCAGGAATTTCACCACGATGCTCTCAGGCTGCCCGGGAATCTTGTTTTAATAGGTGACCAGTAAGTTGCTGGTCCCAGGGTCGGGAAGTGACCCTAGTGAGGCAGTAGGCGCGCACGATAAAGTGATCGTGTTCTGCGAGATGACGTACTCGCAGAAGGAAACCACTGCTTCCCATTTCCTCTTGCAGCACAGCATCGCAGCTACTACACTTTGCAGCGAGAGGTTCCCTATTTCTAAGGCGGTCATGAGGGTGGCCCGCTCATCCGACCACTTCGAGCACTCTGCCAGAGTATGTTGAGCCGTATCATCCGGCTCCCCACACTCATGGCAGACCTCAGTAGCCTCTTATCTAATCCGATGCAGGTAATGACCGAAGCAACCATGTCCGGTCATAACCTGCGTCAGCCTGAATGTCACCTGGCCGTGGCGTCGGTCCAACCAGTTGTCAAGCGATGGAAGGAGCGCCCCGATAGTACAATGGCTGAATTCGGAGTTCTCTATCGCTCCCGCAATACCACAGCCAAGTTTACACCAGCCGCTCCCGCTAATTCAGGCATCTCCGCCCTCCTCCTCCTTTCCCAGAACAACTCCTTTTGGGCCAGAGCGTCCAGTTCCCAGTGTGGGGTACCAGCCAGAGCGCAGGCTGCCGCCCACGCCACAGTGGTGTAGGCCTTGCAGATACGTATGGCCACCACACGCTGTGGTCGTCGCAGCAAGGCCCTGTTGGCTCTAGTGAGCCTATCCGCCCATATCGGCAACCCATACAGCGCCATGCTGCGTGTTACACCTGCATATAGGCGCCGACATGTAGCACCAGGCCCACCAATGTTGGGCAGCAGTCGGCTGAGTGCCGATGCGGTTCTCACTAATTGGGGAGCTAGCTGTCTAAAGTGCTCCCCGAAGTTCCACCGTGGGTCCAATATGATGCCAAGGTATTTGATGTGTGGCATTACATGTACCCTCTCCCCATCCACCATCATGAACACACCGGCCTGAGTCTTCCAACCTCGACCGCCAAAGGCGATGGCCTCCGTTTTGCTCAGGGCTACCATTAACCCTAGCATACCAACGCGACGAACGAATCATCATTTCTGCCGCTTCACGTTCGTGTCTCCAGGCGGCCACAAGCGTATCATCTGCGTAGCAGAATACTTGTACCTGGGGCCCGAGATCCCCGCGGATGGCCCACTACAGGCACGTTCATGCACACAAATGTTTGTACTGTGCGGGGATCGAACCCGCGACCTCAGGCGTAATGACCAACTTCTTAACCATTACACCAAATCAGCCGTCTAATTAAGATATTTAACGAAACAGAATTTCGTCACTTCTCTGGCGATCATGTATTTCCTCTGGCATGAAATTTGCCACAGAAGTGACGCCAGAGAAGTGACAAAATCGTACTTAACGTACAAAAATAACATCACTCGATTTTCGCACCACAGTTTGACGTAACACATGACATCTACACACAATAAACCTTGCATTGTGCTAATAAACAGTTTTCCAACAATAAAATACGATAACATATGCTTACCAAAGGAAATACTCCAACGAGTGGCAAAAACACGCTCTCCCAAATTCATTCGTAAACTGACGCAATATTATTTAAGTTTTGCTCAAGACCATTAGCTTACTACTAACTTCACACTGTTCGCCGCGCCCAGTTCAAGATCAAAACACAAATTGGCGATTTTAAGTGAAATTTTTCTTCTTTAGAGTTTCGCCAGATGAAGTGACGTATTTGTAACATGACATGAGAACATGTTTTATTTTTTTTATATTATTAAATATTTTACAATGTATTTTGATTAAATATGTTTCGATATTTATAACAGTTGGTAATAATTTAAAAAAAACATATTTGTGTATACGTATTTAAAGTATATTGCCGTTCAATCATTATAATGCATGAATGGGAAGGCCAGAGGAGTATACATTTTTAACTTTTTAAGCTAATAATGCTTTAAATTAAACAATTGTCGTGATTAGACTATGTGGGCCAGATAAAAGGCCATGTTATTTATTGTTTAAACATAGAGAAACAATAATATAATAAGTTTAACATAAACATTTTCTAAAGACCATTGAAATTCAAATAGCGTATATTCACCCACATATCAAAATGCTATTTTCATTCCAATTACAATAAAAGTCAATATATGTATTAGCTTTTTATATGTATATAAAATTAATAGTAAACCATCACCAAAAACAAGACACTTTTTGAAAGCAAGTCCTTTGTAGTAGACATTCTATTAAAAACACCTGATATAAAATTGCAAACAATAAATAATGTCATATGCTATCAATCCTATGTCTCTTTTCAATGAGATTGTGTTAACACTGAAATATAATCCTTTACTTTTTATCTTATCATATTAAAACAAAAACTTAACATAAGCCTATTGAAGCTACTTTTTCATACTGGCTCAAAAACATGTTCTTTATTTTCAAGAATAATGTGAATTTCTTATTTTACTAATTCCATACAGATTATTTTGTAACTAGCTGTGCCCGCGACTTAGTCCGCGTGGAATAATTATTTTGGGCATCATTGAAGCCCGCCCTCAAGGACTAATATTTCTTCCCAGTTTTTTCACATCTATTCATCATATCATTGTTAAGAAAGCAATGTATATGTATCAATCAAAGCAAGCTTTTATAAGCTACTGAAATCCATTATTTCTTTGCTCCCTAATAGTTACAGCATGATTTATATAGCCTAAAGCCTTCCTTGATAAATGGTCTCTATCAACACAAAAAGTGTTGTGAAATTAAAATGTGTAATGTATATAGTGAAGATATAACCAACTTTTTTCGTTCTTTGTTATTGTTATAGTACATACATGCACATTGCACATTCATTAAAGCTTTTATCTATCTATCCTTTATATATCTTTTAACCATGTCTATTACATGCTTATAATGGACATTTATCACCCAATTAAGTGCTAATATAAATATTCTGTCTTTGCTATAATTAAGACCAATTTCCAAAATTCAATTTTTGATATTGGTCTTAATTATTGGCCTAAGTCAAATTCTAAACAAAGCTTCAAAGATGTAGTCTCTAGTTACAAATCGAATAAAAACACCATTTTCTTGGTGGGGTAATAGATGTGATGCTGGTATCCTAAAACATTTGGGAAATGGTACTTAGAATTGGATATATAAGGTTTTCCAGAAGACCTTTGACAATCATATAGTATTTACTCACATGGGTGGTAGCAGCAGAATGTATCAAAGGAGTGGGCTCAAATATGCACACTTCAGCCCCATAAGCTGCAGCAATTTTCCCAGTGTCTGTGCTGCAATCTAAAGAGCCGATACGGACATAACCATGTATAGCACCAGGTATAATCTGAACACGTTCAAAGTTTGATGCCAGTATAACAATGTTGCATCCTGCTGCATAAGCCTGAAAAGTAAAAAAAAAAGTTTAATTCTACAACATTTTTTCCAACATTGTGTCTCTTCCCAAAGAAAAGTTTGAAAAATTATTGGTGTGAATATACAATGTGATTCTAATAGTATCTTCTATCTATTCTTTCATCATATTAATAATCAGTAATACCCAAGATTTTCTCTCTCATCAGGGCATATTTTCAGTTCTTGTCTTTGCCTAAATGCTACGGAGCCTGGAGCCTGCTTTCCAACTCATTTCAAGTCTAGCAATCTAATAATAATCTTGTACTAATTTTTTTTTATATAGGTTATTCATATTCATAGAGATATATATATATATGTATATTTATCAATATATTCAAAAAACATTAACAACATTACTGTAGTACTGGATCTAAACAAAAACAACATAATACTAGTATGAAACTGGGTCAGTATTATTAGGTTGTCACTACTATATTTCATAAACTATTTTTGTAAGAAATTATTTGTATATGCCCAAAAGAGCCATAACTAGTTTGGAATTCTCTGTTAAGCAAATAGTAATAATACATAAATTTATATTGTTCTTTTAAATGAACAACACCTTTTAATTTATTTTATACTGTTCAATGAATCTGTGATATCAAGTCAATAAGATAAAGTCAAGATAAAATAACTTCATTGAAACAATACATAATAAAAGTGACACTAGATAAACAAAGAATTATGTTAGGATATTGTCTTTTAAATAGCCCATGCAAATTAATGTTCAAGGATACAGAAGACTGTGTATATTAGAGTGTAGCCAATGGCTCTAAAGGTTAGTTATTTACTCATCGCGAATGATATTAGAGAAACAATTACTGCAAATATATTAACTTATCAAAGTAGGCTAAATTAGATTTTCCTCCAAAGATGATTACTTCCTTACCACTACATTATGCACTTTAGTTGTATGGTCACGAGATCAAGTCATTAGTAATCAAACCTTGGGTGATGTACTCACTGTAAAAGGTATTCCTTCAACTGATCCAACAGCAAAACATTGATCTCCTGAATTACAGGCGCCACTTAGCACTTGGTGGCAGTTCATAATGATCCCAATTACACCACTATACTCTTATTAAACAATTGCACCGCGCGGACACACATCTAGCAAAGTAGCACATAATTATTAAAAGATGTATAAATCCTAAACATTATTAAAAGAATAATTAAATCTCGCTAAAACGTTCACGGATTATTTCACTTCACTGTGACACCACATCGAACGTAGGAAAATGACGTAGAGAAAAAGAGAAAAAAAATTGGATGTGTTCAAAACCTTTTTCAAAACTTAGTAAAGTTAAAAGTTAATGAATACATACGTGTTCAATAAATTTTTAATTCCTAGGAATATTTTTATCTGATCCTTATTACAGTTTACAGTATATTATTATTGTTTCTTCGTCATTTTTTTAAAATGTGTGTTCTTCATAAAAATGCTCTTTAGTTAAAGTTATGAACGCACTCACTAAAGTGTTGCTGCCAAACAAGAATCATAATGTGATTTCATTATTCCTTCGATTTCCAAAACAGTCGATATTTTTATTTCTCCACTGACCGTTAAAATGGTGTTATGGTGACAGGAATCGAAAAAATATAGCTAAGATGGTTTGGTCATGTGGAAAGGATGAAAGTTGAAAGGGAAAGGCCCAAACTTTGATCAAATCGAGAACGTCCGGGTAAAAAGGAATTTAAATGAAACGAACAGAGTAGGTATAGAGGATTCGTGCCAAGCGGAAGGATGTAGTTTCCGCCCATTCCTCCGGCAAAGTGGCGAGATTTTATGTATGTATGAATGTTATTCTTATTCTATTTCTTTCTTCTGGCCTTGGTCCTGGATACATTCTCACCACTCTGGATATGAGGCCGGGCGGGGTGCACCTATGTTACACATTCTCTTGCCTGGATGTACAAGTTTCTTCACGTTATTTTCCTTTACCTTAAGTCAAACCGTCGCCTTTTATTCTTTCTAATTGTATATAATTGACTTACTTTTTTTTCACTGAAAAATAACACGAAGCGCACTTTTCTAGGAAGGTTATAAATTTTTGTAGGATTCTAAACGAGAGATGAATTATTTCATTTCACTTAAAAAACTTACTTAAGTATACCCTTAATGAGCAACATAGAAACTATCACTGTCAACATCAGCTAATCAGAGAGCTGTGTGTAATTTGCTTAGAATATCAACTTAATTATAAATTTGCCGCATTTTAAAGAAGCGTAAAATTAAAATCTCATCTGTTTTTCCTGTGGTCGTTTTGGTTAGTAATTGTTAGAACGGTTTTAAATCTTACAAATTTATATCCTTAAGTTTATTAATTTACCACGAAAAACTTTTTCACTGGACGTAAAACAATACAATTCATCTCTTGTTGAGAATTATACGAAAGTTTATAAATTACTTAGGATGTTTATAAAGTTGCGGTTCTTGTTATTTTTCGGTGACATATTCAACCAGCTACTTTAATAGTTCGTCATCCTAAAATCGAGTGATTGAACATTGTCATTAACATCACTATACCCAGCTGCCAACGCTTGATTTTGTTTGATAGATGATCTTCCTGTCAAGCATGTTATGTCAGTTTGATGGCGAAATAATTGTTTTCGTGTTATTGATTGGGATTTTAAAGTATTCAATTTAACAGGATTTTATTGTATCTGATAAAAAGACTGTACATTAGATAATTAAAGTTGCATTTCCTTGACATATATTTGATTTAGTGAACTGTGAATTCAAGAGAAAGCGGCTAAGGTAGGAACTGCCCCAAAATTTTTATTCTTTTCTTTGCTAGAAAATGCCTTATCTACCGCTTACAATTAAAGCTTTTACTTATTTCAAGAGCACACACCCAAAATTAAAGTCAACCTTGTTGTTATGTATAGAGTGGGTGTATAAAGCTACTAGTATCCTTGACGTGACTTCTCAAAATGATGGCTTGGATATATTCAATTTTAAAATGTTAATCTAACAAGTTTAGCACGAGTTTTTGTCTTTTCTAATTTTCCTAATAATAATTTTATGAGAATTTATGCTGTATTTTTCCATTTTTGTACTCTTTTATTACTTTTAATTTACTTACTTACTTATAAACTCTGTAATAAGTAGTATAATTATTATTGAAAACTCAATTGCTTTTTAGACATTTAGTTAGCATATAAACCTATTAAAATGTTTTAATGTTTATAAACCAGTGTGTTTGACCTATAAAGTCTAATATTTTCTGTCTTTACATGTTGTGCGATCTTTACTAAAACCAGTGTTGTAAGGCTGGATGTAGAAGGAATACATTGCAATGCAAACACACACAATATCTCTTTATCCCTTATATTAGTGGCAGTTCTAATAGTCAAAAAAACCCTAAAGGCATGTAATATACAGTTTAATAAAGAAATATAGATTTAGATAAAGTATTATTTGTTAAATTCAAATTCAAACTTTTATTTGCATAATATGAGTACAACAAGGTCTTAAATATTATGTATAATAGATCTTCATATTTACCCTTTCGGATGTTGCAAACATTTATTATGTATTAGTAGACCTACAAACTTATACATAAGGGTATAAGTTTGTAGGTCCCAACACTAGCTATATTAGTAAGGGAAATGTGATTGATATTCAATTAGCTTTGTTCAACTTATAATTCTCTTATCACACCCAAAAATATCATACTAAACAAGTAGTTAATGCCCATGTTTATCCGTCAGGTAATGGTCCATCCCTGTTACAAATTTTATCAAATTTGTTCTGGAGCCCAAAACAACAAGATATTTAAATTTTAATGTTTTGGTTCTTGTACAATTTGTTCTAGTACGTAATGAAATTCCGAACAAGAATAGATCTTAACTTGGAGACATGCATAGGATAGAACCTTTGTTGAAGACCTGTGTTGTGTTGGTAAATTTGGGTGGACATGGGTTCTACCATTTTTTATACACTTGGCTATTCTTTCCGTTTATTTTCAAAGCTTACTATTCACTAGCAGCCCCCTGAGGCATTGCTTTTTTTCGGGATAAAATGCAGTTTTTTGTGAAATAGGAACAAAGACTTGTGTCTTAGTCCTTACAACTTTAACTTAATAATATTAGTAGGATAGGATTCTTTTACAGTAGAAAAAAAAAGTCTGCTACTGCTGTGTGGTTTTTTAATTTCATTTTCTTCATTTTCAAAGTCTATAGGATATACAATGCTCTTGTTACTGTATTATTCCATGGATATCAATGCCAGTGCCACCTTTTAGTATATACTACAAAATATGTAAAAAATAAAATACATACAAAAAATCTAATCTATCCATGTAAGAGAAAACTGTTTTTATTTGCTTATTGGTTGATATTGTGTTACACAAAATTTGAATTATTCCAGCCAAAGATTTCAGCCAAACAATTCTACCAACACTTATTTATCTCAATTCTGTATCAATTAACATGGATATGATAAACCAGAATAAGAGGCCTTTGTTTTCCAGTATGCTGCTATAGTGAATGAAGTTTGATTTGCTGCTCTTGTCCTAATTAAACCAAAACTTGCTCTATAGATGTGCACACTTTAAATATGGTGAGGCAAACAAAACCTTGTTTTGTTGAAATTACTTATTAAATTTGTATGTTGTTATCTCAATGCCACAATATGGCTATGATATCATTTTGGTGTCATTTCTCAACTAGACTAGGGTATAATCATTCATTGACACTAATATCATGGTATGAGCATGGTTCAGTTCCATAATAGTTCCTGTGAGGACAAATTTAAACCATTGGAAATTGTCAGGTGCAAAAACGTCAGTCAATTCTTAAATAACTGATTACATAGGCAAGCCTGACTGAGAATATTTTGTTGACAAGTGACAGGTCGCTAACCCATCGCTTAAAAGAAGTATTCCAGGTTTATAAGCCTATCCCTTTGTTCTATAATTTGTACAACAAATCATAAAGTGTAATCCCAGTTTCTAATAGAAAACCATTAAAATTCATTATGTGTGTCAAATAAAGTAAAGGAATGAAATCATACTAATCAGCTGGTATTTAATAATCTCATAATTTTATCGTACACTTTTGCGTGACAATTCATAATTTGCTTTTGTTATATTCATCGTAGTCCTTATCTCACAAGGATTATGATTGTTTACAATTTGATAAAGACCTAAAAATTCATTTTATTTTGGTCCAGCGAGGCATTAGAAAAACGTAGTGATTACATACTCTTTCGTATTCGAATATTCTTTCGTTAATAATTTTCTTCAACAGTGTCTCTTAATCAGCGCCGATTTCTCTCTTGATCGCCCCTCTTGAGAGCTCCTAAGCTTTTTTCTGAATGCTCTGAACTGTTGTTCAATGCACCATCAATCTTTGTTATGTTTATCGTTTTTCGATATTTCGTCTAATGTCTGGGCCATCAAATTCAAATTCTATATTTTCTAAGCAACACTTAGTAAAACATAAATTGTCCCTTAACGGGTAGACGGAACCAAAAATCTCGAGAAGATTGAAAGGCCACAGTATACACTAGTACGAACTTAAATGCTCGGAAGGAAAACAGGTTCCGTTTATAGTTTCGTTATGATGAAGAAAAACTCACAATCAAAGATGTTTTAGGTTTAAGTTCAGAATGGAAATGATGTCATAATATATCTAATTGAGGGATTTCTTGTGATCTCATAGTGGTGTCTATGCCTAGATTAGATTACACGTGATGAGTTCACATGAACGTAACTAAAGACTTGTATTAAAACTTCGTAAACAACAACAAAGTACAACGACAAAGTGAAGCTTAATAAAAATCCGCCTGAGTCGGACCCTCCATCTGCTTTGCTATACAATTGCTTTAATTAGTTTTTACTGTTCAATTGCTAGATGAGGGTTCATGGCCATAAATTTACTTGTACTTCTGCTTTACATCAGGTTATTGTTGGAACACTTAAGCATTTGATTATGCGCTCTAAAATAAAGCTTAGAACAATGCCATTTCACGTTTATTTTAAATTATAGAATGGTATTTTATTTATTAATCTTAATTGCATAATGCGAAAAGGCCGCCTTTTGCACAAGTAGGTATTTATGTTATTATTTTTATTTCGTTGTTATAAAACTTGTACAATAAATTGAATTCTACTCTATTCTAAAATCTATTGAAAACGTTGAGTTATCGCTGTATAGATTCATCCCTGGCAGAAGGCAGGTCATTCACATAACCCTCACAACTTTCAAAATCCACCGTCATATCGAAATATAATCGTCAATACCTATTGGTACGAAAATCAATACAGGGTGTCCTTAAAATAGAGGCAGCTCGGTGCAGCGGGCGGTTTGTGAATTATCCGATAGTTGCATGAAGAGCACTCCGTGAGAGTCGCGACGCGGGGGGTCTTCTATTTATAGTCGACACCCTGGCCACTCAATTAGCAGGGCTTAAACATACTCCTATATTTGGGCTGTTTTTACTGTCTCGTTTGTGTTCGTTATGAAAAAAGCAAAAGCAGGGTTAGATACGTGCTAAGTATAGCTGTAAATAATGGATGGATAATGAATAAATATCAGTACAACCTATATTTGATATGATATGGCTTTTTTCTTGGTGAGTTAAAAAAAGCTTACGACTGCCTGTTTGCGCTCTCTTTTTATCAATTTGCAATCAAATGCCCTTTATATGTATTTGTGAAGACCCCAAGCGTTGCTGTCTTTTATTAGAAATGAAGAACATTGGGTAATATTCGCTGCAATAGTCTTTACAATATTGAAGTCCAAATGGTTTGTTTCAATAAACAATCGAGGAACCAATTCTCAAGACTAAACGCTCAAGACTAAACGCCAGATGGCTTGCACTTGACCGGGATTTTTATCAACTTTGAACACGCGAGATACAACAGCATAACCTCAAATGAATTGACAAGAAATTATAATCATTTACTAGACAGTTACATGGACGTCCTGTCCTTGTAAATATTTATTCTTAGGATCGAGAATTAGCTGTTAGTTTAAGAATTTGAATCAATAGATCCTTTATACTAATGAAGAGCGTAACCCTCTTTATCCACGTATCACTCTTATCTTATCCTAAATATTTCTTATTGCGACAAGTGATTTGGATGAGCATTGTTTTTCTTGAAAGGTCGGTCTGTTGGTGAATTTCCTTAACTAACACGTCGCTGGGGCAGGTTTGTAATACCTAATAGGAAAATTTGGTCTGTTGCCAGCGTTCACCTGCAAAATGTAAAAAAATATATTCGATGACTGCGCAAACATTCGCTTTAAATAATAGATGTTTATCTGGAACATTGCAATCGTTTCGCTCGCCAGCGTAGAGTAAATTTTGTGCACTGCGGAATTCACAATAGGAACTCGCACCAATTTAATTCAACTAAAATGGGTTTTTAAGCTGTACCTGCTATCGGAGCTGATTATGTGTGTATTTTTATATCTTGTTGTGAACCGGTTCAAGTGTAAAATACTTCTTTTTATAATTTTTAAGACCCAAAACAATAAACCATTCATAAAAATAGTTATTTTCTTGAGGTAACAATGTCAATGGAAATCTAAATTAATCGCAGGCAACCAGTTGTTCGAAAATATATAATAATAAAACATTAAGGTCGTAAAAATATGAAAAAAGTTGGGGAGCATTCACATCAATATTTTATCAAAGGCTTTTACCTAACATGTGGGCCGAAAATAAAACAATTTTCATTCGACTAACAAGGGACTCGCTCCATGAATACATAATAAACTGTTCAAACTAAGCTTAAATTCACGTAGTTACAAAATATTGAGGTAGGAATATAGCATTTACGTTTATCCGTTCACATTTAAATAAATACTTGAATTTCTGCTTGATTTCATTGTTCACAAGGGTGTAGGAAGGTTTAATTTTCGATAAAACCCGGATATTGAGTAGGTAAATTTACAAAATTCTCTGATGCAACTTCCAATATCTACATATGTGCTGGTAGATTCGTAAAAATGAATGTAAAATAATATATTTGTTTATATGATTTTAAAACCTCATAATGTTACTTTTGCATAGAAAATAAACTTTTCCTGTACCTGATTAGGAACACGAGATGGATTTATTGCAAAATTATGATTTTTATAGTTGATTCAAATTATAACTACCTAATTAAAACGCGAACAACAACAACAAACAGCAAATTTAATTTTGAAAGTTGTTCAATAATTGCCTTCTTAGAATTTAGTTGGTAGTAGTAGAAAATAAACATGAATTATTTCATTATAAAAGATGCGAATGTTGTACAGATAGCCACAGGATATTGTAAATAATTGATCAACTTGTTCCTGGTACACTGATACCGATATCTGTCTGCTCAAAGTTTGAGGTAGTTAGGGCCTGAGGCTCGTTGCTACATACAAAATGGAATTAGTTGCTAAGTTTCAATTTAGTTGCCCCTTTGACATGGTTTTGCTACCGATTTAATTAACAAACACCTGTGAAATTGTAATGGAAGATTCTTGATCAAAAGTTCAAGTTAATTCATTCACGAAATTTAAAATACCGTAATCGTGTAAATCTATAGATGTTGTATAAAGTGACTTATTGTTGTAGTCTTATTTACTCAAAAATATAATAAATAACTTCATTAAATTTTCAAGCCTAAATATTCTAGTTCCTAACCCGATTTTCTGAAAATCTAGGCTGCTGCAGAGTCCTTGCCGGCAGACAGGCGGGCGCCAAGAGTCGCCAGATTATTGTGTCAAGCCTATTCCACCCCCGCATTTCTTCCTAATGGGAGCACGTTTTGGCTCATCAGACGCTTCATGACCTAGTAACTTACTAAGAAACATCATGGACCAACTATGAAATGCAAATAAGTCCTATATGATCACTAATCACAGTGCTGTATCAGGAGTTTACCAATATAAACTAGTCAATTATGATCACTAATCACAGTGCTGTATGAGGAGTTTACCAATATAAACTAGTCAATTTCATTGCTGGGAAATTGATATTGAATTGCTCCGAGTACAATATCACGCGATTTGGTTGCAAATAATTTAATCAATCATAATAATCGAATTTGCTAGTTTTTTTATTATTAAGGCATATTCTATCATTGATCGTAGCCTTACTTGGAAAGTATCAGCATTCTGCTTTCAGAAGACTCCAAGCGAACAACTTCTTGACAATGTAAAAATGTAAACGAGATTGATGAGACAACACATACGGTCCATAAAAATGTCTTAAACATAAAATCAATTTTAGACCAGTATTTTTCATTCTGGCATTCTTTCAAATCGAACCCGAGATTATGCGAATCGGAGTTCAGATCGCTACTACTGCGCCAATGATATGATACTCGTGTAGAATAAAACCGGGGGTGAGTGAGGTGAGGGGGCTACTTCGGAGGCATCCGACTGAGGAGGGTTCGCGACCCACATCGGAACCGCCATTAAAAGAACGATTTGCGCCCCTGACACATTGACTCACATTCGGATAGCTCGACCCGTTAAACGCGTCGGGGGCTAACCAATTTTTGGGTTCTATTTTTTCAAAGGGATAACATTAAAAATACGTTATTCATTTCCCTATGATTTAAATAAGCATCGTTCATTCAACTTCTTATTTATGGAGAACCGCTCATCTGTACAATCAAATTTCAGTTGATGCTGATATCGATATCTTTAATTTTAACTTTCCTAAATTGAGGCGGATTCTTATACAATTCTTCTTTCCAAGCGATTTTGTCGATGGCTCACCAAAAATGAGTTTCTCAATACTATTTTTTATTAAGACTGTTGATGGAATCAAGGTCTTTTAAATACATAAGTAGATGTTAACTTAGTCGAGCGAGTTAAGGTTAGTGCGTTGTTGTTCAGTGTTTAAACATTGATAATTTGTTTTTATTTCTGTATCAGTAGAATATCTGTAATTGACCATTTGTTTCATAAACATGCGCTAGTTTTTTTGTAAACGGTTGTTGGTCTTCCAAATAAATAAAATAAAACATAGGCTCATATACTTCAATATTACTATATGACATTACTGTTTCCTGCAGCTTCACTCACTTCGAAATATTGCGAGGAGAAATTAACTTTTTGAATGGCATGGCATATATGCCAAATTTAAATAGTAGTACTAAGCTAGAGCAGACAGTAGGATTTTAATATCTGCAAAGGACTCGTCCTTCGGTGTTCAACAGTAGGCAGGCATCTGGGATGCGCGCGCATGCTCTTCGATCCAACCATCCTCGTTTCAATGAAACGATTGGTCACTCTCAGGTAGGTCGGCGTCACGTGTGTACTGACCTTTACGGCTTTATGTTTGACATACTTTGTCCTATTACGATGACAGATCACATAATAAACTAAATAACATTGTCGCTGTATTATAAAAGGCATTCTGATTAATGTGTCCTGAGAATCTTTCTTAGATTGCCTCGGATCTCTGTCTTCTCCGTAAGGGATAAAGGCATGAAATATGATCGGACCATAACGAAATATTCCGCTTTTTTTAAATTAATTTTATTGCGCCGGCGGTCAATAACTTTGATAAATGTTTAATCAGTTCTAAAGATAATAAGCGTGTATATAAGGCCAATGACCATAATAAATTATTTTCTTCCATACACATTACGATTAATTAATATAATAGCTACCATAAAAAGTAAATGCAATTATACTAATTTATTATTTCTGTTTGTGTAAATGCTAAAGGGAATATGACACACATTAACATAACAATGGAGTTTTCCAGCCTTGTGGCGAATTATTCTGTCTACGAAGAGGTGTGTGATTACCGCATACAAAAATCAGCAAAAAGTCTTTGGTTATTATTAGTACGTTAAGTTAGCGCTATTTATTCTATCATTAAATTAAACACTGACTAATGATACTTCATTCGAAATAGGTCTCGTTTGAAATTGGAAGTATTCAAAATGAGAAGTGACGTAGATTTATTTGCAGCTACAAAAATACGTTTTTTAAAAACAAAATTATATTTTACTACAGTTTTGATATCTGTGTACGTAATGTACGAAACAGTCGAACGAAATAAAAATGATAACGCTGATAACAATGTTATTATTGGAGACTTATTTTGTATTCAATATGTCCTGTCGTACTAATTAACTTTGTATTTTTGGCAACGAAATCTAATAAAGACCTTTCAGATTTAGCCCTAGGCAGTATTGGCGTAGAAATAAAAGCTGGTGGGCGGGCGCCGCAGTTGTGGGCGGGTTGAGTTTAGTTTTTCTCTGCGTTTATTCTCTAAATAAACCTTTTTTTAACTTTCCGCTGGTAATCATGTGTACCACCAACCTGTGTGAATGTTATATCAGGAGGGATAAGATTAATAACTACGAAATATGTTTGCTATAATTATATTATATGGAAACTAAATACTCATATTTAAATTACAAATGTAACTTCCTGTTTTTTTTTTCTTGTTTCTTACCGTAAACGCGTCGGTTAAATATACCATATCTGTATGTACGTAATTTATTAAATAGTCATTGGTACTCGTGGTGGAACTCAAACCCAAAACTTTAGCACGGCTCTACGTTACGTGTTGTGTTGTTATGTTAACGATTCTGATACATTACAAGATATATGTAGAAATTTTCTATAAGACTTTCGAAAGCAAGAAAGGAATTTTCATTCGATATTAAGTTCGTACTCAGAAAAAGGGGGCGTCACTTTACTGTAATTACTGTGATGTCATTTTTCACACACACATTACTCGGAAACAAATCTTTGCATTAAAGGCGACAAAAACATCGATTACATAAAGGTTACGGCACGAAGCGGAAACGCGATTATAGCACGAATTCATGTTTCTAACTTTTATGTTACGTGCTCATTGTAATTCTAGTAATTTCACGGTTTGTACTGCCAGTGTTAAGACTAAATAATTCGCCGAATGTTCCAAATCCATATATTGATAGTGTCAGTATTCTTCTTTACTGCTTTCGCGTAATAGCGGGTTAAAATAATATATTATTTTCCGTCTTTTGCCCTATCACTATTGCCCACTCTTGTAACTGTTACTCCCTCAGCTGTCGTCATTATAAATAGTTAATCTTTCTCTCTCTTTTCTTTGCGTGTTCCCTCTCCACAAGGTATGCCTTGGGGCTTAAATCCACTTTCAAACATTTATCTTTCCACTTGGTCCAGGCTGCAGCGTCTTCTGCTTTAAGACTTTAATGACGTGATAAATGAAATTAAACATAATAGTCGCATTTTTAATTTCGGCTTAAGTAAATTGACAAATATTTATTTGGTAATTGTTACTTTGCAAGGGACGGCGGCTTTCACCATTATTGAACATTGTACAATGAAATCGGGCCCGTGGGTGGGAATCGTGGTTAAATTAGTAAATGTTTTGTCGCCTGATAACTTGTAACTGCTTTTTGTTCTCAACCAAATCCAAATATAATCTTTTCTTTATTGTAAAAGGAGAAATTCTAAAGCCTCGTTATTATTGAGTACAGTATTAAAGAGGATTATTACTTAATGTAATTAATTTACACTTTCATGTGGTACCTTCGATCACCTCTACATACCTTGCGGTGTAGACAGAGCCAACAGTTTTGAAAAGACTAATAGACCATGTTCAGCTAGCACATCGCGTAAAAGAAAATACCAAGTTTATTCCTAAGCCGCCTTTTACGACATCCATGGGAGATGAGTGGTCCTATTCTTTTTCTATTGGTGCCGGGAACCACACGGCGTAAAAGAAAACGAAAGTAACAAATGTAGAAAATCTCCTTTTCGCCCAGTACTTTAAAATTTAACACAGAAGTTCGAATTAAAAACTTCCGGGTGGTCGGGAAACAAATCCATTTTAGCTGCGAACAAAGTTAGCAGGAACGCTAATGTGTCATCATTCGTGGTCGTCGTGGGTTACACGGCAAAATAAAATAACACCCAAGGCATATCTCAGCCTTTTTTACGAGCTGGCCACCTAAACGAGTCAGTTCATAAATAATTCTTTACATCACGTCCCGCCAAGCCTTGTTGTACATTCTGGGAAGGCGGTTACTTTCATGACCTTATTGTCCCGTCTCTCGATTTATTAGGTGGGTTACGTAAAGGTTTAACAAATTCCTAATTTTGCGATAGTAATTCCTTTTAAGATTAACCATGTTAAAATAATATCAATAAAAGTATTTCATATTGGGTAGATTGAGTGATATTGTATTACCAATAAATTCTAGAAAAGAAGGCAAATTAGGAACTCATGTATTTTCATGTAATCATAAGAACATATTTCTTTCTACTCGTGCATGCGATGCACGGTTTCATTTTGAAAATTTGTGCAAGTGGACATTTAATATTTTTTTGTACTAAATCATCAAAATATCATCAGATTTCAACAAGTATAAAATGATTTCGAAAAATTGTATGTAAGAAGTGGATTGGTATTGGATTCACGTGTGAGGGGCGAGGCTGCGCGCGCACGTCTACGCCGGCGTAGCGCTACGAGCGGTTAGTCTTGTCCAAGCTACGACAACTATCGACTGCTACGCCGTAGCCCAGCGGAAAGTGTACTTTACTGTCAAAGTGTTTTGTGTCATTGTGGTCTCAGGGGACTGAAACTTGCAAGGAAGTAAAAAATAAAAAATAATAATACAACAGGTGACGCTTTATTTTATCTCTTGACTTTATATAGGTAGATATGAAGGCAATATTGATGTCGTAACGTTACGTGGGATGATTGTCTTGCGTATTCGTAAAATCTTCTTTCCTATTAGTGCTGCAATATTGAGAAACCTTAAAATATCTTCCAGTATGCAGTAATGTAGTTATTCACATTATCTAACTAGATGTCGAGCGTATTGATGTAACAACTAAAAGCTAACTCAAATTGAAGTTGTATTTAAAATGAAACCTTTCTTCGTTTTCTATTTAACCGAGTTAATGGTGATCTTTATAATATTGATTATATTTCTGTTCTATTTCAATACTCTATAAATATCTTACCTTAGGGAATAGATATGCAAATACGAACGACATAGCGAATGATATTTTAAGGCTTGACCTTTGATATTCCGAGATCTGCTGAAATTACTCTACGAAATGCTTTTACGAATGGCTCATGTACTTCATGAGTAGTTACCTAGTTCAAGCAAAGAGAAAATATAGTAGGTTTTTGAGATAATATCAAAATGAAGGTTTATTGGGGTTAAAATGTGATTATATGTATGTTAAGGGTGGTTTAGTTAATTAAAAATTAAATATTATTTTTTTATTTAAATAGAAAAATATTAATTGAATATGAATTATTTTTTCCTTTCATTAATATCTAAAGCAACTAAGTAATTTATTACCAAATTCCCCTTATAATTACAAGTTTCCGAACGTGGCCTATCAGTCTTTTCAAGACGATTGGCTTTGTCTACACCGCAAGGGATATAGACGTGATTATGTCTATGTATAACAAGTTACCACAAATTTTCTTCAAAACCTTTGCGATTACATATCAAAAAGAACGGAACCTTTTAATTTTTGCACTTTAAATAAATTACTAGTTAATTAACGAATCCTTATTTTGACATTTTGCTACAAGTTTCATCGGGAGGAAAGAGAATAATAATAAGATATTCTCGTATACGGGACAAATTACACAGATTGAGTAAGCTTCGAAATTAGTTTGAGACTGTGTTATTGTTAGAAATATGGAATTAACTTTTCCCCTATGCCTACATCTACTTTCTTCTTAATCGGTCACTCATTACTGAGTAGTGTTACTCATCTCATCTGCGATTCGTCGCTTTGCACCAAGCGCGGCCCTGATCGATTCTAACCTATCAGAGATCTGATCAGACCACCGCTTTGGACTGCGGCCTCTAGGACTTTTTCCCTCTACCTTTCCCGTCACCATCAGACGTTCGAAGTTCCAATGATCGTCTCCAATAACATGGTCAAAGTACCGCACTATAGGGTTTACACCCTAGGTTGTCGAAAGTCGATGAGCCTACTTCTTACGTTACGCTAAAAGTTTAGCTATAAAACACTTATTACCAATTGAGTTTCATACTTTGTAATACATTCTCGTCTATCTTATTTAAGATAAATTTTTGTACCATGATTATCTTAGTTCACTATTTTATAATTTATATTGTTTTTCTTTCATCTGACTGTAAAAACTATCAAGGTAACTTAAAGCGATCATACCAAGACAAGGGACTACATTCCACTTGCCATGATCCTTGCTTACTTCCGACCGACAAGCTTCGTTCGTTTAGGGTTTTTATAGAGTAGGTAAAGTTTTTGGTGGAATAGAAAAAATGGAATGTTAATACAATTTTCTTTTCCATTTGCTGTTATTTTCGTCGTATTGCACTAAATCTGCGATTCGTTAATGTCAATCTAGGTACGAATAATACCGAAGTTCGCTATCTCTACGACTTGGTTTTTTATTAAATTATATGTATATCTATGATAAGAATAAAATATAAAGTAACACTTGGTTACGATTTGAGAGATACCTACCAAGTTATCGAGAGGTACTATGATATCAAGATGTTCACTTAAATGATGTCGATAGTATGCTACGAGTACAAAAATAAAGAATCATATTTCATGATTCTATTATATATTTTGCTTCCTATTAAAATACAAATTTGTCTTTAAATAGCTTCAGTCAAGTATACTTAAATCATACATACATATATTCACGTATATATTCCTTGCGGGATAGACAGAGCCAACAGTCTTGAAAAGTCTGATAGGCCACGTTCAGCTGTTTGGCTTTATGATGGAATTGAGATTCAAATAGTGACAGGTTGCTAGCCCATCGCTAAAAAGAAGATTCCCAAGTTTATAAGCCTATCCATTAGTCGCCTTTTACGGCATCCATGGGAACGAGATGGAGTGGTCCTATTCTTTTTTTTTATTTATTTATACTTAAATACATTAAAAAAAAGACAATGTGAGAGCTGTAAAAAGTTAGACTTCAATATTATCTGGATTGTGTACAAAAAAATGTTTTGTACATATTGTTTAGCTACGGAGGACGAATTATTTTTATAACTTTTGTACTAATACGCATTTTGCAGATATGTGATTTCATAAAAATTCATTGTTATCATCGCTCCGAAGTCAGAACAGATTGATACGGCTTGTTCGCCTGGAAAAATTAACAGATCATTGGCACGTCGCTAATACTGTGATTGTCTGTGATATTCGTATGGCTATTATTCTTCTTATTGTATGTATCAGTTTAGGAGAAAAAACTGTTCATCGTAGTATTTGGTCAAATAATTTGTTTATAAATATCTCACATGCCTAGCACAAATCTTGGAAGTAACCATTTGACAGGCATGTAGCCGAAAATTAAAAACACTTGTTCGTTAACATACAGTAAGCGTGTACCTTTATACATTTTACGATCTGCCTTTTCCTCTACAAACCTCTAAAAATATAATTTCCACAAGGTATGAATGAATGTTACCACTATGTCGGAAATTTCTTTTAAACCGCGGAATCCTAAAAAGTGCCATAATGCCTATTGCACACGGTGAGAGCTCATGAAAAGCAACTGCAATAGTAATCAGACTAATGATAATGGCATAAAACATGTGTGTGTAATTGTAATATGTGATTCTGTCCTTTTTTATTTCAAATGGAGCAATAATGCGAAGTCCGTTTGATTTTTTTTCTCTTTACGCAGTATTTACTGAGCCAATATTTTAGAAATATTGCGTCTAAATAATTAAGAAGTCTGGAGACAAACATAGGGTACCTTTATACCAGTAAAAACAATAGTTCTGAGATTTGCGAAACCTGTATTTTTTTTAGATGGCGTTAAATTCACGCGTATCGGTGGCGCTAAATTCACGCGTGTAGGCTTCTGCTTCGGCTAAATCCTGAGATCTCTCTTTTTTGATTGCCCATAATAGTTGCACCCTGAGTTATTACGAGTACACTTCAGAGCCCGAGATCCGCTAAAAAACAAGCGGAATAAATGCTGCGATTGCATTAGTCAAACATTATAGATGTCGATCATCCCTAATCCATTAACGCATTCAGGGGTAATTGTTCATATTGTTTGGAGGCATTACGTAATGGTAGTTGAGCGTGCGACCGCATCGATCCCCTCACATGGCACGGTGCCAATAACAAACTCTGCACCCTACATTACAGCTGTACAAGAACTTGCGCCCGTACATAAACTTTGGTATTAAAACCGTTTATTACCGTTAAGAACCACAGCACTTTGAGTTGTTTCAAACTTGAAATTGGAACTAGAAAAATCTTCTCTATATATCTGATCTATAAGTTTCAGTATTGTTATGTATTTGAATATTTATTTCAAAACCTTTATCTTTTCAGGTCAATTTTACTACAAAGCATTAAACTGAGGTATCAATCATGGCGTTTGCTGGACTTAAGAAACAAATCAACAAAGCTAATCAGGTAAGATTAGTTTTCATTTCTTTTTGGTAGCCTCGTAGATCATAAAAGGTATTCAACAGGTCATCATCAGCATACCTTTTCATGAGACAAACAAATAGCAGATTGCTGTAACTATAAGTTTGCGCATAGTTAGAGAAATCTATTGACAATAAGAAGTTGGTGAAAATGTTTTTTCATTTGTACACTTCTTAAAATTGTTTTTAGTATTCGTAGGGTTCATTAGTAGTAAATTTTTGAGTGTTAATTTATCCTTTAGCCAACAAACAGTGTGATTCCATCTAGCATTACGTTTTCATGGAAGTTTCCCAAAGTAGTCTTGGTAATAAACAGCAAAGTTTCAACCCCGCTAGAAAGTTTTAAGATTAGGCCGCTGTCTCTGAAGAAATCATTATCGAAGCTCCGATATTAAATTTGTTCATTCAAGCGATCTGCTGGCTAGGTAGAAAATCTGTAATCCTATTGATCTCCAAAGAATTTATAAGAATTATTTTATGAAGCGTTGACTATATATACGCAAGTATAGTAGATGAAAATGTATAAAATAAGCATTTGAATAAGAATTATATATTATTTCAAATAGTATTTTAAAGCACCTAGAGATTATGGACATATTTTAAATCTTCTAAATTCAAATGAAAATCGCTTTCATCATTAAACTTACTAGGTACATGCTCTCACTCACAATTCACCCTAACTTTTTACGTTTACAGAAGATCTTTTTAGGGCGTTGACTTCTTTTAAACCATATTGTTGGTTAATTTGAATATTTCCTTATACCAATCATGAATACAAGTGCCCTTTAATTTTCACGTCATCTTATTTCATTTACTTACGCCTAAATTGTAAGAGAGCGGTAAGTAATTTGAAAGTCTCTGGAACGATCTTTGTTAACCCTTAACTATCCTTAGGAGTCAATTCACATCGAGACGATAAAGTATTATTTAAATATATCGCGTATCATCACCCGAAGATATTCAGCTGGGCAGGCCTACGCAAAACACTATTGTTGAATCATTTCAATATCTTTATGAACATAACAATAATGCGACGATATAATTTTCAATTAACGAAATGGAGCGCGCTGATCCATTATCCACAACCTCAATCCAGAAGTTCAGACTGCTTTGATGGTGTAGTTAAATTAATCCGTTACGTAGGGTCGGTCGTGCTTCCTCTCTGAAATACTACTTTACTGTATCCTTTTTATAAGAGGAATTATCGTGTGAAAAAAAAAACAATTTGAGATTCCCGGCACTAATAAAAAAAAAATGGACCACTCCATCTCTTTCCCTTGGATGGCGTAAAAGGCGACTTAAGGCTAGGCTTATAAACTTATGATTCTTTTTTTGGCGATGGGCTAGCAACCTATCAATATTTGTATCTCAATTCTTTCATTAAACCAAACAGCTGAACGTGCCTTATTAGTATTTCAAGACTGTTGGTTCTATCTACCCTGCAAGGGATATAAACGTGACTATATGTACGTATGTATAGTAGTAAAATATTTACCGAAAGGATCATAACGTTATAAAATTTCGATACGATGGAATTGGATCTGTTATTGTATTAAGATATTATCTGTGTTAAGATTTTTTGATAAGTAACATCAAAGCGGATGTCTGTTGTGCAGAGTTATCATGTTCTTTTATGTTCATCAGGAAATATTTCATTATTTATCCCGTATGCGAGAATTTTTAAATATTATTAAGTGATTTCAAATTAGTTACTTCGTAGACACCGTTGTTTTATCAGGAGATATTTAGAGGTATATATACGAACGTAACTTACTCTTTTTTGTTATATTTAATGACCTAAAGGGAGTAAGTTCTTCTAAGCTAACAAGCAGATCGGGACATGATTGATGGCAAAGTAATGCGA
Organism: Amyelois transitella; assembly: GCF_032362555.1. Lineage (NCBI taxonomy): Eukaryota > Metazoa > Arthropoda > Insecta > Lepidoptera > Pyralidae > Amyelois > Amyelois transitella. The sequence goes on along the minus strand of NC_083519.1, from coordinate 5,823,821 downwards.
AGTCCATTACGACAGACCGTGCTTTATATTTTCTCCTCGCTGGCTCCCCACGGTTTTATAAATAGTAGTAGTTTCCGCTGTTGTAAACATATGGATTTTTTTGGTATAACAAGTGTATAATTTTTGTATGCAAAAACTGTTACCTTAAAGAGAAATAAAAGTAATGTTTCTGCATTGTAACGACAGACTTCTCAAAAATATCGTGATTATGTTTTGTATTCTGATGTTCACATGTTTTTGTTTGTGTCTACTAAAATATGTAAGGGGTGCCTAAGGAATCTTATCCCGCCGGAAAATTCTTTTATCGTGAATCTTGACTAGAGAAGGGTTGAAAAACGACGATTATCTTCGATCGGGTCGTAGCGTAGGGTCAACGGAATATCAACCTACCCAAATTTTCTGGAAATACGCCTTTATTACCGCGTTATAGAGTTCCATGCAGAGTAGATATGCGATTAACTGTACTTGTACACCCACCACCTCCCCGTTTAGGTGAATTGTCTACGTACCTTTATTTATTTATTGACCGACATTAATGATTTCTATATAAAACATGAAATATTTCTCGTAAGAATTAATAGCTTCATATTGTTTCAAATGCTCGTTCTTCATCAAAAGAAATATACTTATATTTTGTAAGAACGTTGAAGGGCAAACCGCCTCCTTGAGTTCGCTATTTAATTTGGTTTTCCTTTTTGCCAATGAAATAAGATGGCTCTTTCAAGCTTACAAATATTTATTAATAGGCTTTTAGCTTTTGCTGGCAACTTCGCCTACGTCAATATCGGTTTTTGTTTTATTTTATCCTTAATATTTTTAGTTCTAATGTTTTTGAATCAACGGTAGCCTATAAGCAATTATTCATTTTCTAATCATAACTAACAAAATCTTTACAAATTGTGACATACTTAACCTGTCTTTCACATTGAAAATATGTATATTGTATTTGTATTTATTATACTACTTAAATGTACATCAATTAGTTATGATTTATGAATTGTTTATCTCAAATTCGGGACTAATTATACGCCAACATGATCAGACCTTGAATAACGCCATTATAGCAATGACAAGTCCTCGGGCGCGGATGCACCATGGAACTGTGTGGGGCAGGGGTTGCGGCCGTGACCTCGTCCTATATCGGGAGATGTGCCCCAATTATCACGGCCTTCGCCAGCCGACAGGATTCTCTCTCGGGCTATACGTGATAAACTTTAAACTCTCTCGCAATGTTACGAATTAAAACGCTTTTAAGTAATATGATGTTTGTTATGTTGGTGCGAGATTTAATAGGGTTTTGCTTTTGAAGGTTTTTTAGTTAGAATGTTTAAGTTCATTAAGAATTTAATTAGAAACCTGTTAAAACACAATATGTATCAGGAGCGCGCATTGTGCGTTTTGTAGTTTTTTTAAAACATCTAGGCATTTTAGCTGAAATAATTTAAAACGTTGGTTAATAAAAGATCAATACCATACGAGTATGTATTGTATATACTGTATCCAATATAACTGAAATGAAAACAATCAGAAGGTTGACTCAGTTTGAGTCATTTCGTTATGCAAATATTAAAACATAACACAACAGTCAAACATAACAGTCGCATAATTAAGAGTGATACTAAGCATCTACGTGGAATGAAGTGTCAGCAAGCGAGCGCTGTTAACAAATTAATTAAAAGTAATTACAGGGACCTAATCGTGACGATTCACAGCCACTGGAGCCACAATATTACAATTTCGATTTTGTCGTAGTAAAAACCAGAGAGCGCATACCGGCCAAGGTTAGGTCGCGACCCTCGCCTTTGTTCGAACTGCCGCCCCGATACTTCGGAGCACCCCTTTATATGAAGTTTTTAAACGTAACGCTAATGCAATGCTCTAGCGTTTTACGTAAAGCCTTTCTCGTACAAAGAAAATTATTAAGTATTCTGATTGAATTTAAAAATATGTTAACATCTTAATTCCTTATAGGGCAGACTATGCTAGAACCTAAATGGTTCTGGCCTATGGTAATATATTTTTTCTATATTTATTCTCCAAAACCAACTTTGATCATAAACCATTAACAACCTGTTTATAGAAGGATCGAATCGAATAAGTATAATCTATAGTTTACACACTACAAAGTCGAAGCGGGATACTTGTATAGAATATAGGTAAAAGTTTGATTTAAAATACAAATTTATAACTTATAGGATAAGGAGAACTCAAAAGTATTCTAGGATACCAACAAAGTTTTTGAAATTCAATACCCCAACAAACAATATCTACATCAAAATATGAGACAATAGATATGTAAAATGTTACATATAATGAATTATTTTTTATTGCAGTATGTCACAGAGAAAATGGGCGGTGCCGAGGGCACGAAACTTGATTTGGATTTCGTGGAAATGGAAAGAGTAAGTAAATTTATATCAAATGTTTGTTTTAGACTTCACCTTGTTTACGAAGAAAACTTTGACGAGTTTTAATGACTCAGAAGAGTATCTATGCGAATCAAAGATTAAATTATTTGTTCGTGAACCAGAGAAATATGTTAATTATACTCTATCAGTATTTATTATTATTTATTTACTAGTTAGCAAATTTTATCAGTTGTGTATATATAGTAATAGTATAATAAATGCTAGAGAGTAAATAGGGAGTTTCTCGAAACATTTACTGTTTCCAACATTGTGATCACTTATATAAAAAGTAAGTGATAACTGCGAAACTCTACGAGCAGTATTTCATTCATAACATAAATAAAGATGAACTATTACCACTCTATTTAAATATATCATCTTTTGTTACAGAAAACAGATGTCACGTGCGAACTAGTGGAGGAGTTACAGACAAAGACAAAAGAGTTCCTGCAGCCGAACCCAAGTGCGCGAGCCAAAATGGCGGCCGTTAAAGGCATCAGCAAGCTGAGCGGGCAGGCCAAAAGCAACACGTACCCTCAGCCAGAGGGCGTGCTCGGAGACTGCATGCTCCACTACGGGAAGAAACTCGGAGAAGACACCGTATTCTGTATGTATAATTTCGATTTCGGTGGGCGAGCAACCTGTCACTTATTGAGTTTCAATTCCACCATTATCAACGTCTGTCGAAACTGTGTTAACGCGATTATTTAGGCTTTTTTAATCATAGATTTCCAGGTGCCTCTTGTTTTTGCTAAAAAAAAAGCCATTCCAGCCTACGGTGAGGAAAAACATCTTAAGGAAACCCGCACATCATGGCAATTGGATATGTAGCAATAAACCAATATCGGTTAGGTTCCAATGCAAAGGTTGCCGAAGTCAGACGAGAGTCGCTTCGTGTAAAAATCTGACTAACGCTATCCAGGATGGTCAATGACGCATCCCGGCTCTTCTTCAAAGAGGCGTGGATGTATGCCGGACTATCTTCGGAAGGAATAACAGATTATGACAGGGTTCATTTATTTGCAGTCTGAGCATCAATAAGTTTACTACAATGTGCTCACGAAACAAAGTTGTAGCAACTTTCTTCATAAGGACTTCTCGGTCCCTAGAGTTAGTCTTCGTAACTTTAGCACTTATTCCTAAAAGATAGAACTATCGAAAAGTACTTTTTGCTCTTACATCACACTAAGTCATAAATCTCCCTTTTTATTACGCGACTTTGGTGTTTTTAATCTACTCTTAATCTGGATCGCGGTACCTTGTCTAATTCTGTTAAGGTTGAATTTCTTTTATTCTCGGATCTTTTTTCTTAGGATGCCTCACTTAATTTGATTAAAAACACGATAAAGATACAGATGCTTGGAAGAGATACATACAATGGTCAAGTATTTTTTAACAAGGCGAGTTTCTTTGTGGTTTCAGTGGACATCTAATTAAAAAAATTGTAAGCCCTTAGTTTTGGAATATCAAATTAAAAATATTCTGAAACTTTAACCTAGTTACCTAACGTTTCCTTTATTCAAGACCTGAAGCTTTGTCTGCCACAAGTTTTGAAAAATGCATGTATTATTCACTTAATAAACGTTTTGCCGTGTGGTTCCCGGTACCAATACAAAAAAGAATAGGACCACTCCATCTCTTTCCCATGGATGTCGTAAAAGGCGACTAAGGGATAGGCTTACAAACTTGGGATTCTTTTTTAGGCGATGAGCTAGCAACCTGTCACTATTTGAATCTCAATTCTATCATTAAGCCAAATAGCTGAACGTGGCCATTCAGTCCTTTCAAGACTGTTGGCTCTGTCTACCCCGCAAGGGATATAGACGTGAACATATGTATGTATGTATGTATAAACGTTTCATTATATTTTTAATTATTCGTTTCATTAGATTTTGAATAAATTAATACTAAGAAGTCATTATTTTGTTAATAAATGTAACAAAATAATGTCTCCTCATATCTATTTAATTCTCAATTTGTCTCTTTTTCCATAACTGCGGGTTTACCAGCATATAAAGAAAAACATTGAGAGAAAAAATAACTTTTATATCTTCCTTTATTCATAACAAACATTTAAAAGCTTGTCTAACTTGTTTACAGCGCAATGCCTGATCGAGATGGGCGAGGCGCTGAAGCAAATCGCCGACGTGAAGTATTCCCTGGATGACAACATCAAGCAGAGCTTCTTGGAGCCACTGCATCAACTGCAAACTAAAGACCTCAAGGAAGTCATGGTAAGTCTTTAAAACGCAAAAACGACGGGGTGTTATAAGTTTGATGATTCTGTATGATATGAACCCAAAAGAATGAACTGATTTAGTAGTATTCCTTTCTATATTTGATAGAAATCGGTCGATGATAGCCGCAGCCAGGAAATGGAGGATTAAATATTTTGTCACAAATCATGGGCCTATACTACATAATAGGGCTTGGGTTATTAACATACTACATTCAACAAGATACACAATCCTATTAAAAATTGTTTAAAAAAAACATTCATCCGCCCGTTCAAAAATGTATTTTAATATATAACAACAAAGCACACAATCCGTAAATATATAACTGCTCATTCACAATTATTATACAATATGACAAATTTCAAATCCAATGTGGCTGACAATGACTAACTTTACAAATATATTTGTTTCCAGCATCACCGAAAGAAACTACAGGGGCGCAGGCTCGACTTCGACTGCAAACGACGTCGGCAAGCAAAAGGTTGTTATCTTAACCAATACCACGACACTACAAATTTATTTTACTCTTTCCTGCTTAGAAGTCTAATTTTGTCTTTTCTTATTTGTTTTATTTTGACGCCAAGGCCCAGGTAGGGTCAGCCCTTACATGAGTCCAAGTCACACTCCGAGGCAGGGTACGTGGGTGAAATGATTTAAACTCATGAGCTAGATACCTCATAAATGTTCACCCCATAGTAGGCTAACGCTATATATTCGATAACAAATCCTATAATATACCTTCGTTATTTACATGTTGTGATCCTGTACCGGGCCTGCTACGGACCTTATCATCTCACTTTAATCACTGCCTGATACATTCTTTTCAACGTTTGGTTTGTATGCACATTTTTTTTTTTTTTTTCAACATTTATTTGTTTTTTTTTTACTAAAATGTTTGACGTGCGTCGTTCTAAGGGCGTTCGTACATCAGGCTCTCAAATTCCAGACGATGAGATTCGGCAGGCGGAGGACAAGTTCGCGGAGTCGCTCACGCTGGCCCAGATTGGCATGTTCAACCTTCTTGATAACGATGTAAGTGAAATCCTGATTTCAAAGATTTGTACAGTTCTATCACTTTTATAAGTCGCATCGGCAATATTCGATGGCGTAAAATAGCGCAACCTACCGCCGAATAAAACCAAATGAAAAGTCAAAAAAATAAAGGCCTTATTACAAGTACATAAAATTTTTAATCTAAAATGTCTCTTGCTATCTCGCTCATAATAACGGACAGTTCAGTTAGCTGGTTCAAATGGTAACATCTGATAGGCTGATAGACTGGAAATTTTTATGCGCCGTACAAACATTGTACTTCTGCACAGGTAGGTACATCGATGTAGATAACTTTAATAAGTGGTACTACTGTGTTGTAACCCTCTGACTTTTTCGCTATGTGCCCGTGTAGGTGGAGCAGGTGGCACAACTTACCTTCTTCGCGGAGGGTCTGCTAGAATACCACCAGCAATGCACTGAAATTCTAAAAGGGCTAGTTTCCACGCTTATGGAGAAGTAAGTTAAAATATTATTAGTATTTTCAGTACATTCATTAAATACAATTGTTAATTTTGTCGGTATTTTCATACTCACAAGCGAAATTACCTCACAGGAAAGAGGAGGCTGTCAACCGTCCGAAGCTGGAGTTCGTACCCAAGACCCTGGCGGACCTGCACATCGAAGGCGTGCACGACCTAATGAATGGTAGGCGGTACGGTTCCACCCACAGCCTGTCCAGCTCCCGCAAGCCCCTCCCCCCCTCCTCGTCCGTCGGCGACCTGAGTAACGTAGACCCTTTCAAAGCCTGGGAAGCCCCGACGCCCCCCAAGTATCAAGGCATCGCCAGACACCCACCGCCGCCTGGGTTCAAACCGCACCCGGCGCCGAGGAGCCAGTTCAATGGGAGGGACCCCTGGGCAGGTGATTTAGGTTTTATTTGCTGGTTATTTTTGTGTTCCGTTTTGATTGTGGATTGCGAAGGGTTAGTGGTGGTTGGGCGTGAGGTGTCGGTTATTGATATGTTAATGTGGGTCGTTCCAATAAAATGCTTTGTAGTGCCTTCCATTGTAATTTTTACTGTTGTCAGTCTTGATTAACCTTTTAGCCGCCATGATGCACGGCAATAAAATGTGCCCCTAGCGCCAACACTATTATTTATGCCAAAACTTTAGAGTTGTGACACATCATTTCGATAAAACAATATGAGAATAAATAATTATATAGATTAAATATGAAATAAAACATTTTAAAGACTGAATTATAAGATTTTAAAGGCATTATAATGATTTGAATGCTAAATTAATCACCTGTGAAAAATACTTCGATACAAAATAATACATAAACAATACTATACCATAGACTAAAAATAATATAAAAATCTATTAAATATCGATTTACCCCATCCCTATGGTTGTATATATTCAACTGCGGCGCTTAATTAATGGAGAAACGGTGAAGTTGCTAGTGATTGCCAGTACCAGCTTTTCGATAAGTAATCTTATTGGAAGTTAAAATTATAGCTGTCTTTAAGTATATCTACGACTCTACGTGTATTGTAACGATTAGTTAATACTAAATTGTTTTTTTATATAAAAGTTAATAATTATTTAATTTACTTAGGTAACATTGGTAAAAAGTTTTAGTTTTATTTATACTGACAATGATTGATTTCATTAGTGAAACAGCTCTTATTTTATACAAATTGATTTGTGGCAAAATGGAAAACCTACTATTATTAATTATCGTACAATTACCTCACTATCATCACAGATCGCTCGTTTGTGACGTCACTGGCGGTTGAATATATGCAACTACGGCGTTGGTCGGTTAAGATAATATGAGATGGGCTAGTGTTGTACACTTAGCTTGTTTTAGTAATAACCGAAAATGAACGATTTGTAAATTTACTTTGTTTTTCTTTAAAGCGCAGTTTGTAGACATACATTTTTCGGTTTTAAGTAAACAAAATATTATTTTTTTATTGATATTCATTAATTTACAATATATCTTGCGTTAAGTATGGGAGGTATAGAAATATGGATAATCGATTGGGTACATCACTGCTGTTGGATTTATGCAACTGTGGCTGTGCATTCATACAAAATTTTTTGATGATGCGGATTGCTTTCACATGTTTCTTTATTTGAAATTTTACTCATACCTCAAGTGATAAAAGGAAGTAGTAAGGAATAAGACAGTCTTATTTTGAACTTAACCTTAATACCATAATTTATTATTTATAATTTACTTTCTGGATGCGTTACAACTAACAACAGAAATTTTGTTGTATATATACAACTGTGGCGCTAAGGACACAAACTGAATTTGTTGAATATATACAACTGCGGCGGTTAATGGGTTAAGCGGTTTAACTATTGATAAGTAAAAATAAAGCCCAGTGGTTATTATTTGTTTTGAGATAAAGATGAAAAAGATAATATGTAAACCTTGGAAACCGGACAGCTTGTACTCTTGCATATATTTACATTTCGAAAGAAAACAAAACCTTTATAAACTGAATTTTTTATTAGCACTTTTCATACCGAGATAAATTTCGCAGTGTAAGAAACTGGGATTTTCATGCAATCCACGGTTGAAAATAGATTTTCACAACATCATCCTGCCATGCATAGGGCACTCGCACGCTTAGCACAATCGGAGCACTCGGAGGTGGGGCGATAAATATTCACAAATGAAAAGCACATACTAACATGTTCGTATTCACCTTGAAATATATTAATAATACACTCCTTGCGAATGATTCATAAGAACAGGTGACGTCAGCTGACATTTTCATAATTTGTATGAATTTTTTTTCACGATATCATAATGTTTCGTTATCGACCCGCCATTATTTCGCCCTAGTGAAATTAATTATCAGAAATGGAATAAGTAGTGGGGTATTTGACGGAGGTGTAATGGACTTCATCAACATTCAAACGTAACGTAGACATACTAATAAAATGTTAAATCCTCTAAAGGGTAAAAAATATATTTTTTTCGAAGTTCTGTAATAGCTACTTTCGTAGGTTAAGATCAAAAATTTATTTCTTCTTACTATAAAAGTCACTAACACTAACCGTTTCAAAATTGTTTCTTTGAATTACTTAATTAGAAAAAGTTATCATATTAAATTATTCTAATCCGTGAACTAACGTGGTTTGATGGGATAGTACTATAGTTATGTAAATTGGTTAATTATGGTCCTCTATTTCTTTTCCAGTCTATGTACTATGTATTTAGTATACACTAAACATTTTGTACATAACACAACTTTTTTATTATTTAATTTTTTTGTTAATTTGCTTATTTTCAATAGGTTTTAGTACCATATATTGCACAATCACCATGGTGATTTTGTACAGTCATTTTAACAATTGCAGGTTGCCGATAAATTACCTTATTCCTTCATTCCTTCCTTTCCTTTAATATAAGATATTTTTATATACTCTTATTTCCACATACAGTTAACATATGAAGATAATTCTGTTTTATATTGAAAAATGTGTCTACTACTCGTTTAGATAATGGATTCTCTCCTTACTTACTGATATTTCTTTTCGAGTTTGAACGTGTTTCTAGTATTGTTTGTTCTTTAGTAATAATTAATGATTATTCAAAAATATAGAACAGACAATAAAGTAGAAACAAGTAAGCGATCTTTATATTTGTGATGTCTTTTTCCTAATAATCCGAGCAAGTAGAAACTTTTCGGTGTTAATATTGTCTCCTTCCAACGGTCAATGTTCTGTCATATTCTTATTGACATGCACATTGTAGAGGTACTTTTACATCTACACATATACAGTAATAGTACAAAAATATTTTTTAGTACAACAAGTCAAGTTTTTCATTCTAAGAAAACGTGCATATAAATTTTACAGTCGTTAATTTTAGTTTTAGTAACTCAATTACCGATACCTTGTCACAAGACTTAGTCGGTATATCTGTCTTAATTAAACAATTTCTATAAGACTACTTACATTAATGCATAAAATAGTTCATAAAACCTAGCGATACCGATATCAATCAGTATAAAGAAATCAGTATTTTGAGTGTGGGTTTATTTGTGTGCCTCGTGGAGAAGGGGGCTCGCACGCCGGCACGCCGGAACACAAGCCGCCCTCCAACCTCGAGTTGTTCCCGGGCGCCGGCAGCGTTCAGCGCTCCAACAACGGTAACATCAGAACACAAGACCCATTCGATCGCAAACACTGTATTTCTGTTCCTTTCGCCTTAATTAAAACTACTTACATACTACTTTTTTCATCAGATTTAAAAAGGTTCCAATAAACAAAGAAATCTCTTCCGTGTGAAATTACACTTGCGTATAAATTGCAATGAATGTAACTTTTGAAGGAATCTTTATTTTTTCCAAAATGTTATTTCGTTATGTTTTTTTTTTTCTCTTACCAAATAAATCATTTTTGTTTCTTTCTGTTTAAATTGTATTTTTACTATGTGATGTGCAAAATGCAAATCAAAGTTACTTAAATGTCAATGAAAAATTAAACATGAGTTAAAATCCAAACTTTGCGTTAACTTAGGTACTCTTTCAGCACAAAATGGCACATAATTGATACAAAATTAAATAACGTAATGTCATCGTGCTGTTTAATATAATTATTTTACAATAAAATAAAATATAGTATTTTAGAGTGGAGATTTTCTATAAACGAACAGAACAGAAATACAGTTGTATGATCAAGCTAAGCCCTGTGTGATAGATTTGGGCTTTTCAAAATAATACAGCATAACAGTAGACAGTTTTAGATCACAAACATACGTAACATCTTTTCGCTGCACTTTTTTTTATTTGTAGACTCAATAGGAGTTAGGTACATACAATAGTCGCAAACAATCGTCCTCCATACGATTTTAACTCATTAAACATGGTTTAATCTTTTAGATTACCAATTACAATCGTTGACATTGAACACCAAACACAAAAATTTCATTTCGACTTTGTGTTCCGTGTTTTAAACAGCTTCTGTTATGTTTTCTGTATCACTTGTGAGTGACGTCAGTTCATCCTCTGCTGTGCATGTCATAATTTCATATACCCATTTAAAAACGATTCGTTACACTAAAGGCGTTGTACTTTTAGTGGCCTGTTGCTACCGTTACGCATTTTAGCTTTTCGAGTCAAAGCAAAGCATTCATGATATCACTAGTGAATAGCAGTTTTTAACAGTATTTAGTTTTTCTAAATTAATATTCACTGACGATAACTAGTGGTAAAATGTTTGCTCTGGCTCTTTAGTTGGTTAAAACGCCAACATATCATGACTTGTTAAAACGCGCCGCTGTTATTGCCATCGTTTTGTGATTGCTTATTGAGGTAATGCTTGGATTGTCCAGTTCTTATAACGGGTTTTCATGATACACCTCATTTAATGTACTACATATTATTAAAAGAAATATTGTACTGCGTTATTTATCTTAAAAAAAATTCTTTGTAGGCACAAACTTTATCCTACTTCCTTGAGTCAGCGCTTGAACGGGCTGGCTCTGGATTTTATACTACATATGATTCATACTAACAAAATAGAATATAAATTAAAGAACACTTGTTTTAATGTTTTTTATTTGTAGAATGCATAATGTTCTGCAACATACCTAATGTATTATTTTAATAACTAATAATAACGCATTAAATTTTATGACCTAAAGGATAAAAAACGCAGTATGAGCCACGCCAGCGCATCTCCTCACACACTGACTTTAATTTGACGTGTGCAGCTTCGCCATTGCCGTCGCCGATTAAGTCGCCTGCGCGGACGCCGGTGGCCCCCGCTAAAGGCCCTTGCTGTACCGCCCTGTATGACTTCGAGCCAGAGAACCAAGGCGAACTAGGATTCAAGGTAATTAAAAAAATATAAAGTGAACTGTTTCTTGATAATGAGATCAGTGCGTTTCATTTGCGAGTCATTCTTATAACTAAAAACTTACTAAAGTTTAAATATAGGTACTAAAAGGGGCCTAGTTATAATTCACAAACACAAAAGCACGTTCAATCGGTATTGAGATTGTGTAAGGAATGGATAATTTCTCTAATCTGATTATTTTTATTCTAAGTTCAGTCAACAGTAGAGAATCCTCCTGTTCATCACGCCAAACCCAATCAGGGTGCCAGGTTTCTCAGCCGTCGTAAAAAACATGTATTTTTTTAATTACAGGAAAACGACGTCATCACTCTCATCAATAAAGTGGACGAGAACTGGTTCGAGGGCTCCATCAACGGTAAGACAGGCTACTTCCCCATCAGTTACGTGCAGGTCACCGTGCCGCTACCCAACATGTAAACCAGAGGATTCGACCACCACCATCGTATTCATTCACCTCTCATTGCGCGCGAGTTGTTTGCATTGTACAGAGTGAAATGAAACGTGTTGACTGTTCAGTTGGTTAAGGAATAGAGAAGGGAATATAAAATAATGCACACAACTCGCTCGCGTTTTGTAACCGCTGTAGAGGAAGTTAGATCTATTTATTTAAGTATATATTTTTTCATACTGCGAGGAAATCTCGTTCGTGCCCCCATAGCATAGCATGCAACGGCGCTTTTGCCATGCTACGGGGCTGGTATTCAAGAGCGAATATGCAAATTTATTCACTTTTGTTTATCTACCTTAAGTTAACAGTAAGTTGTATCGTTTCTGTAACCTTTATTTTTGTAATTTTTTAAAAAAATGAATATATTTTTATATAATTTTCTTTCCACATCGATTTTTAAGATCTACTTCCTTAACATTCGCGTTACAAATTGTTAATACATTACGTTGCCCTAGGCAGTATTATGTAGATCACTAATTTGAAGTAACTGTGTCAGACGCTCAATGGTATTGTTACGTCACGCATATTATTCCCATAATTTGTGGATTTTTGTGTCATAGAGATGTCTTCCCGAATTAATTTGAAACATTTTCATTCATATTTCAATGTTTTAAATCAATAATTCAATGAATTAATTATACCTACGTAAATTTATGATTAAATTCTCTGTACTCTAGAGAATAATAAAGATAGCCATCCAATTTAAATATTATCTTTCGGATGATCTGAATGAAATTGAAATGTAAAGGATCTATTTACATAAATGCAGCTAATAATCAACCTGTTTGAATTGCTAAAATTGAGGAAGATGTTACAGACATGACTATGTTTTTGTAATTTTAAAAATTTTGCCATTTTTTTAAAGTAATTATGTATTAGCAATTATATATTTTTAAAATATTGTTTTACACCTTAGGAAGTTAGTCGACCAAATCCGAATATTTTTTTGTTAATTGACATTCCCGCGCAATGTTAGATGTTGCGATGAGTATTAATATAGTGGCGTGTAATCATCAGTATCCGTATACACCGATGTGTTTACCCATAGTGCTACAAGTAGTATAGAGACCTAAGTAAGTAGGGACCCAACTGACCGGCCGTAGCGACCACCGCTCGGGGATGTCGTATGTATAACTACGTGTTGAAGGTTCGTTGCCCCACAAGGCAACATCAATTCAGAAAAGTGATATTTTGAAGTAATATTAAATTAGTTCCATTCATCGTGGATCTATTTTTGTAGAAACAACCAACTTTTCAAATTATATCCCAATTTTATTTATTCATTTCGTCCATTATATTTGTTTAGCTCTTCAGTATTTGACACGGAATATAAGGTTTATTAGGAATAAAGTAGTTAACATAATGAGATTAGATTTTATAGTTATATCTTTGCGGGCAATTTATTTATCTAAATGGAGAAATGTATACAATATAACGTATATTACGCTAAAGTGATGACAAAAGATGTAAGAATTGTTAATCTTGCCAGTAATTTATGGCGTTTCAGTGTTTGATGTAATATTGGCAAATTGTAATAATAGCATATTATAATGTCATTGTGATAAAGTTAGAATATGGTACCTACTATCGATGCAGTGGTCAGTGCCCATGCATCATATTTTAAATTAGTTTAGTTTTTTAATGACTTTTTTATTTCTATTAATTGCATAATAAATTACTTTAGTCATTTTGTTTACTTATCTTTTTTATACATTTAAATGCATTAATATAATCGATAGATAAATATGAATGATTATACAATACAAGGCCTCTATTTAATAACATTGTTAAATGTACTTTATACTGCACATATGTTCTAAGATCTTTACTGTCATATATTTCACATGTCCTATGTCGATGTTATAGTAATATTGAACATAATTTCAATGAATTCATCGTGTCATCATTGTCGTACTCAGACCCCATTGCATCACGTCTCTGGCATACAAAAGACAATACCTAGATCTAATATTAGATGTATGTTAGGTTCATAAATAAATTGTTCTATCTTCAAATGTCTCTTAATGTAAGTATTTTGAGTAATAATTACATCAGTGTTACAAAATATTGTAATATTTCAGTGTTATATATGTGAGTTGCCGTGGCACAGCCCTAGCTGAATGCTCAAGGCAAACTATCTACGATTTCTCATTATAAATGCAATTAACCGACCTCCGAAGATTTAACATTATGGTAACAGAATTGATAGACTGTTATTGTATTTAATATAGTCTAATGACTTGAAGGTACTTGGTATAACCAAGTTAACAAGAGACGAAGAAGCTGACATATTTTCTAGCCGTCGTATGCTGCGTTGGGTCAATGTTGCTTTACATTGCTATGTGAAGTAATCCGTTTTGGGATTTGTTATGCTTGTTGTCGATAAACGCACTAGAAAAAGCAGCTACTTCTTGTGACGATAGGTTTTAATCGCATGTCCCTAGAATATTAAGTATCCTTACTAAATCATCGTATACACCTGAAAAGAGGCAGCAAGCATTTACATATTGACTTATTGAAAACTCATTACTCGTATTAGGATAATATGCGATTGGTGCGATCACGTCTGTTGTGGTGTAATCTTGTTCATGTTACTGTAATCTTATTACTGTAATTTCATAGTATAAATTGAGGATTTATGGAATGTAATACAAATATTATTGATTTGTATTAAAATTTATCCCGAAACTTATTGCTCGTTTTCGCCTCCTAATAAAATGTTAACAATTAAATATTGACATGGTGTTTTATTTATAACAGTCTGCGTTTATGGTGTAGGTTTTTTTGCATAAGCCCATTCATTGGCATAAGCCCCTAACTCCGGGTACATCCAGTCCCGAAGTGGCGTCCATAGGGCCGTTTGCTTGCTCATCGCAAGAACATGTTTTAGGGCGCCCGTACTTACATTCTCGGCCAGGGCCCATGAGACATGGCCAGAACGAGAATGTACAGGATACATTCGCTTATCCTCTCATTCCCTTGCGTGCTCTCGCTCTTGTGTCAGCTTTTTGTGCGCGAGTCAAGGCCTCGCCATCCCTCGAGACAAGTGCATCCCTGTACATTTGCGCTTCGTTCTGCTACTAATTCTATTGATTTTCCATCGAAGCTAAATTAAATAAAAGTTAGCCTTTGCTTTTGGTCAGGGTTATCTCTGTAGAAAATTTTATCAAAATATGTTCGTTGGTTTAGTCGTGACAACATAACATACACATATAATAGGTAAATAACTATGGGTAGGGATAAGGATGAAGATACATTGACATATAAAAGTGCCTTATCGACTATTCATGAAATCATCCGCCATCTCCGTTATGCCCATTTTTAAATCTTTTTTGCGTGTAATAAATATGCCTCAACTTATAATAGCGCTACAACTGTCGCGTCGGTCGTCGTAACATACATTAGTTAGTATCTGTGGTCGTAACTAAATGAGTCAAGAATGTACAGAGGCGTGTTTGTTTGAACCTATCGACGATAGACTTGTAAAATTATAAAATCTGGACACCACTGAACTATATGATGGTATGGCTAACCATGATGCTAATGCCAACCAGCATGGAGTGGATGCCTCTGTAAATCGGATTAAATAAGCCTTCTTATGTCAATTACTTTTGAGGCGGGAGCGTTTAATAAAATAAATTAAGTATGTATGATATTTTATTAAAATCCAAATCAAGTTATAGAAACTGGAATGATTACAAGAAAATCTACTGGAATTTAAACAATGTTAGAATAATATAGATCAGAAGTTTTAATTCAGATTAATCAATAATCAGATTTTTTGAAAATATGTAGGTAATTAATTTCCACCACGAAGACGGAGTACCAAGTGCAAGGTGGATTCTTTCTGAATATTATAGTCAGAGAGGGTACGGCCATCTTCCAATTGCTTTCCAGCGAAGATCAAACGCTGTTGGTCTGGGGGGATGCCTTCCTTGTCTTGGATTTTAGCTTTGACATTCTCAATTGTGTCAGAAGGTTCCACTTCAAGGGTGATGGTCTTTCCCGTGAGGGTCTTAACAAAAATCTGCATGCCACCACGCAAGCGCAGCACCAAGTGAAGGGTTGACTCCTTTTGGATATTATAGTCTGAGAGAGTGCGGCCATCTTCCAACTGCTTGCCAGCGAAGATCAAACGCTGCTGGTCTGGGGGAATTCCCTCTTTGTCCTGAATTTTAGCTTTAACATTCTCGATGGTGTCAGAAGGTTCCACTTCAAGTGTGATGGTTTTTCCAGTGAGGGTCTTAACAAAAATCTGCATGCCACCACGAAGACGAAGGACTAGATGGAGAGTAGACTCCTTCTGGATGTTATAGTCAGACAAGGTGCGGCCATCTTCCAATTGCTTGCCAGCAAAGATCAAACGCTGCTGGTCTGGGGGAATTCCCTCTTTGTCCTGAATTTTAGCTTTGACATTTTCTATTGTGTCAGATGGTTCTACTTCTAGTGTGATGGTTTTTCCAGTGAGAGTTTTGACGAATATCTGCATACCACCACGCAGACGCAACACCAAGTGAAGGGTTGATTCCTTTTGGATGTTATAGTCTGAGAGAGTGCGACCATCTTCCAACTGCTTTCCGGCAAAGATCAAACGCTGCTGGTCTGGGGGAATTCCCTCTTTATCCTGAATCTTAGCTTTGACATTCTCAATGGTGTCAGAAGGCTCAACTTCAAGTGTGATAGTTTTCCCAGTAAGAGTTTTAACGAAGATCTGCATGCCACCACGAAGACGAAGGACTAGATGGAGAGTAGACTCCTTCTGGATGTTGTAGTCAGACAAGGTGCGGCCATCTTCCAATTGCTTGCCAGCAAAGATCAAACGCTGTTGGTCTGGGGGGATGCCTTCCTTGTCTTGGATTTTAGCTTTGACATTCTCAATTGTGTCAGAAGGTTCCACTTCAAGGGTGATGGTCTTTCCAGTGAGGGTCTTAACAAAAATCTGCATGCCACCACGGAGACGAAGAACTAGATGGAGAGTAGACTCCTTCTGGATGTTGTAGTCAGACAAGGTGCGGCCATCTTCCAATTGCTTGCCAGCAAAGATCAAACGCTGCTGGTCTGGGGGAATTCCCTCTTTGTCCTGAATTTTAGCTTTAACATTTTCTATTGTGTCAGATGGTTCTACTTCTAGTGTGATGGTTTTTCCAGTGAGAGTTTTGACGAATATCTGCATACCACCACGCAGACGCAACACCAAATGAAGAGTCGATTCCTTCTGGATGTTATAGTCTGAGAGAGTGCGACCATCTTCCAACTGCTTTCCGGCAAAGATCAAACGCTGCTGGTCTGGGGGAATTCCCTCTTTATCCTGAATCTTAGCTTTGACATTCTCAATGGTGTCAGAAGGCTCAACTTCAAGTGTGATAGTTTTCCCAGTAAGAGTTTTAACGAAGATCTGCATGCCACCACGAAGACGAAGGACTAGATGGAGAGTAGACTCCTTCTGGATGTTGTAGTCAGACAAGGTGCGGCCATCTTCCAATTGCTTGCCAGCAAAGATCAAACGCTGTTGGTCTGGGGGGATGCCTTCCTTGTCTTGGATTTTAGCTTTGACATTCTCAATTGTGTCAGAAGGTTCCACTTCAAGGGTGATGGTCTTTCCAGTGAGGGTCTTAACAAAAATCTGCATGCCACCACGGAGACGAAGAACTAGATGGAGAGTAGACTCCTTCTGGATGTTGTAGTCAGACAAGGTGCGGCCATCTTCCAATTGCTTGCCAGCAAAGATCAAACGCTGCTGGTCTGGGGGAATTCCTTCTTTGTCCTGAATTTTTGCTTTGACATTCTCAATGGTGTCTGAAGGCTCCACTTCAAGTGTGATGGTTTTCCCAGTGAGAGTTTTTACGAAGATCTGCATGCCACCACGGAGACGCAGCACCAAGTGAAGGGTTGATTCCTTTTGAATATTGTAGTCGGAGAGGGTGCGACCGTCTTCCAACTGTTTTCCAGCGAAGATCAGGCGCTGCTGATCAGGCGGAATGCCTTCTTTGTCTTGGATTTTGGCTTTTACGTTTTCGATTGTATCAGAGGGTTCAACTTCCAATGTAATGGTTTTACCAGTCAAGGTCTTAACGAAAATCTGCATTTTGTTACCTGTAACAATGAAAACTAAGATTGATCAAAACTGAAACTATAAATTTAACGAATAGGTGACTGTATTTGCAAACAATGGAAGACAAAGAACAAAGAAAATTCCAGACAACAAAATGGCGTCACCCACAGAAATTGACAAGTCATCACAAGGGAATTGTAAAAAGTATAGAGAATTTGGAGCTACAAACAAAACTAACCAATTAATTTCACACTCACCAGTATTCTTAGCAGGACAAATTTTTTAACTATTTTTATTTAGTAATTAGGTAGGCTTACAAATCAAAATTCACTAAAAACACAACACGATCAACAGTAGACAGTTCAAGATCGATTAACTAAAAAATAATGGCAGCACACACTCTTATACGCGTTCTCAAGTATATTTTTGGCTGGCAACCCTAGGAATGACTTGTTGCTACGTGGTAGTATGCGTAGAAATTAGTAAAATGTTAAGAAGGCGAGGGCAGCGTGCGTAAGATAAGACTTTAGACGTAATCCCTTTCCGATATCCATCTGTGATCGGGTAAAGACGCACGGTTGTTGGAGATTTTTGAGGTTTTTGGAGAAGAGCGCGCAGTGGGCCACGAAGCGACTCCCAATTCTCTTAGATCTCTACTAAACGACAAAACAAATAAAACAATTGCTCCATTCATACAATCAAATATTTCGAAGGCTGTTAATTAAATGAAAATTACGACGTTTTGCAATCTGTCCCTGTGATTTCTTCGTGGTGTCAGCTAGCTTGAGAAAAATTTGTTCGGAATTAAATTACCTATTTATCTCTTACCCTCGAAATGTCCCTTTAGACACAACAAGTTCCTTTTATTAACGGAGCTTTAGTTTGCAGCCTTAGATCGAAGCAATCATCCTTCCAGTGGCGATTTCTGTAGAATGGCGCGTATGGCGCCGCCATACCATAATTTTTAAGCATGAAATAAAATGTAAAAAATTGTATACTTACATACATACATATGGTCACGCGCCCAGCGCGCTCAATCGCCTAGAACTCACTGAGTTTGAAACATGGGTCTGGCACTGTGAAAAGCGCACTACCATGTTTACGCATGTTTTTCACGATAGTGTAGATTTGTGATAACTTTTTCTATCTTTCTATTGATTTAATTGACGTTTTATTTAGTATTTAGTTAATAATAGACATGAAAATATCAGCTATTTCATACAAAAATTTAAATGACAAAGTGTAGTTTTCTTAATGAAAGACTGAAAGTTATTCAGATTAACCGTCTGAAAAAACGATTTTTCAGGTTTTGTGCACTTAACACTACACCCTATACTTATATCAAAAGCTGTAAACACCAGGAATTTATTCCTGCAACTTCAAGGATGCAGTGGCATCCTTGAAGTTGCAGGAATAAATTACTCACTTATTTAGAGTCCATAATTCCTTCTTGCCACTGGTAACATTGCATATCTGTCTGCTGAGACTGATCTGTCAAATCAATCGTGATTTGCGATTGGATTGTTCGTGGTCGGTCGGGCATATTTTTGTCGTCTTGTACAAAATCAAGAAATTATGCATCATTATTTCGCATTGCGGTACTGTGTTATAGTGCATTAGTTTTTCATTCTGTTTTGTATATAAAATAAATAATAAATCACGTCATAAAAGTCGTCGTTTCATAATATTGGTGGTATTGGTACCTATTATTTGATTAATTTTTATCGTAAACAAAGTAAGATAGTTATAGCTATTTTTTCTTTGAAACTCTTTCAAAAGTATGAATCCCTGGATTGTTAAATATAACGCGTGAAGTAGTATAAAATTTACTGGCGAATTTCGCTAAAAATGGCTGATATGATACGTGCGATGGGGGCTCCAAATGGACCCCCTGTAAAGGATAAGTTAGGATCGCCTTCTACTGAATCGGAAGGCGGTGGTGATATAGCAGAACTTGCAGCTGACTTGGAGTTAGATGAAGCAGATGGACCCAGTACTAATGGTAATTACATTCTCAAAATGATATAGTTCTTTTTTTATATATACATATCATTAAAATTTTGTATTTCTACTTAAAAGTCAAATACATGCCAATTACCAAGTTATAAAAGGCATATAAAGCTTTAATTGTTTTGTTATCATCAATATTTATGACTCACTTCATAACACATTTAAAACTAATATACCTACAGTGTTTTTAGAAATGATTTAACAATAATTGTCATAATTAGGTTTAGGTCCCTATGGGAACAGGAAAAGTGAGTTTATGAAAGTGACTCAATTTCTAAAATTCATTTTAGTTTTGAGCTCATTCCAAGAGTGTGACAACAATATTCCAAGCTCTCAGATAAATGTTAGTAAGCTTTCTACTTGTTGGAACCAACAGTCTATCATTTGAGTACATATATTTAATAACCCTTAATTATATGTAAGTACTCAAATGATATAATATTGTTGAAATTTGAATTTTAAATGTTTTAATTCATGCCTATAAACTAGCAACATAATACTATCAACATACAGCTAGCAAAAGAAATGTAATCAAAAATGTAATCTAATTGAGTGTTCTAAGTTTGTTATTTGCATGTTTAGGAGAGAGACAAGCAGTTTTGGCACCTCCTGAGACTGAGTGGTACCATGGCCGGCTTGACCGCTATACCTCAGAGGAAAGATTGTGGGCAGCAGGGAAATTAGGCAGTTATCTGGGTAAGTTAATAGCTATTTTCGAATCCTGGCCAGGGCATGATGAGAAAAGAACTTTATCTGATTGACCTGGGTCTTGGATGTTTATATAATATGAATAAGTATTTATTATAAAATATAGTACCATTGAGTTAGTATTTTGTTACACTAGTCTCGAACTTACTTTGAGAATAACTCTATCAGTGTAATTTAATTTAATTTTTTTTTGTAATTTTATTTATTATATTATTTATTTTACAAATTAACCAGTTGGATTCAGATAATAATCTTGACATAGAGCTTCATTGCAACTAGCTTTCATTTTAACCAGATTATTATGTTAAAATTTTATGGGCAAACAACTAAGAACATTATCAGATTACTGTAAAGATGAGGAAGATTGGAAAAAAAGGGTCTGCAATCTAAAGACAATAATAATACACACTTTCCTTTAAACATAAGACAAACTAATGAAGTTGTATGAACCAGATAGTATTGAATGTAAAATCCCAACAAGACAATGGAAAATGAACTCCCTAACTTTTCCCATGCTGTTGGCAAAACAATGTAAGGTGATATTTTCTAGTTACATATTACATGTTTACCTCACTTCTTTAATTAATGTGAACATCTTGATTTCATATAAGTACAAGTAGGTACATATACATCATAGTCATGTCTATATCCCTTGCAGGGTAGAGAGAGCTATGTTCAGCTTGGCTTTTTGATAGAATTGAGATTCAAATAGTGACAGGTTGCTAGCCCATCACCTAAAAGAAGAATCAAGTTTATCAACCTATCCCTTAGTTGTCTTTTACGACATCCTTTTGTTTTATTTATTGGTGCCATGAACCAAATGGCATTAATGCTAGAATGCATAACAACAAATTGAAATAACTTATTATTTTTCTCAATTATTTGAAATCCATGTTGAGTTTTCTTAAATTTTACTTTGCTCTTGACATAGTATTGTTTTTAAACAGCATTAATATTCAGCAACCAACTCTGTTGGTACTATAGCGGTATGCTCAGTCTATTGGCCAATATACTGGTCTATTCTTACTTGTATTTCCATCTGAACTGGTTATTTAATGCAAAAAAAATTGCAGCATAATTGTCTTTACTTTTAGCAAAAGTAAATTTTGCTATGTGTATATTTTTGTTTCAGTCCGTGAAAGTGATAGGAAGCCTGGATCATATGTTTTGAGCTACCTGGGTCGCACTGGGATTAACCACTTTAGGTAATCTTCAATCATAGGATTTAAGGAAATTCCATATCATCGTATCTATGTACATATAATATTAATATTTGAAAACAAAGTTTATGATTTTCAGAAATATATCACATAGGCTAGGTGCTTAAATGCATTATGAATGTGAAAGGGCTTCTGTTTGTGTTTCATTCAAATCACAATGCATGAAACAATAAAAAATACAACAAAACTAACCTACTGTAATGATTTAGATAATTTTTAAATGGTTTTTATGGAACACAGGATAACAGCAGTATGTGGCGACTACTACATCGGCGGCCGTCAGTTCGATTCCCTGGCGGAATTGGTCGGATTCTACAGTCATTGCTCGGACTTACTGAAGCGGGAACGGCTCGTGGAACCGGTGCCCCCTCCCGAGCCTGTCAACGATAAGAAGGTTGTAATACTATATTCTTTAACCTACTCAACTTTAATAATTAATATTTTTGTGATATCAAAGGTTTAATGCTAGAAAGATCATATTTTGGAGGAGTACATTTTGTGTTAGATAATGATAGGTAAGTATTACATGTAATTGCAGTGTGTTCCAACCCTAGCTAGAATAGGAGACAGTACTGTTCAGTAATTGATTACTCCAAATGATTAATGTTAGAGGATTATTATAAGGAGAAAGCAGAATTTATTAATTGCAATAACGTAGAATACATATTATTTATTATTTTAAGAGCGTCAGTGGTCGAATTGGTAAGGTACCCGGTAAAAATGCGTGTGGTGCAAAAACACACAGGTTTGATTCCACCTCGGCCACATGGCCGGATACACTACTTTGAAAATAGTCATTGGTACATACCAATGACTATTTTCAAAGTAGTGTATCAAAAAACGTCAAAAACATCGTTAGGAACCTGCACATTCAAGCAATTGGATGTGTAACCATGATCGAGACTCCTCCACGCCTCTAGAGTGGTCGTTACTAAAACTAGAAGGAAGAAGAACTATAATTTTAATTTTGTTGCAGAGAGTTGTGGCTATACTTCCATACACGAAAATGCCCGATACAGACGAATTAACCTTTCAGAAGGGTGACATTTTCTTCGTACATAATGACATGGGCGATGGCTGGCTGTGGGTCACTGCACATAGGTGAGTAAATAAATTTTGTGTTTATAAATTACTTTTGTGTATTACCCCCATACTGGACGAAAGTGACTGAAATTAATTTTTTCATCAAACCCCTCTGTCAGTTACTGATGCCATCACATCGACACACTAAGGTCTGCCAAGTTTTATAAATTGGTAAAAAATACAAAAAAATACATAATAGGCAGGTCATCGAATCCATTAGAAATTAAATGTTTAAGATATTTTTGGTTTATAAAGCGGAAAATAGACATAGGAAGAGTTAAATCCTTGTAATATCTAGCCCATGGACTGTTAAATTCGAATAAAAAGATCTAATCTGAATTTAAATTAAGTTTGTTCCGATCATTAATTTCCCAACATATCACCTTGGCTGCGCAACGTATCCGTTTCATCTTTAATTAGTACATGCGAGGTAAATGTAAGTCATTTAACACGTAACTGTAAGTAGGACGTGATGACCAAATATCACTACCGTTGTTTGTGACCAAGTCATTGTACTTGCTATTGTATAGTGTTTTTTGAGGCCTCGAAACAGGCAGGTGTTGTTTTAGGTCACAGCTTACTACACTTCTACGGGGAGAAAAGGGTCATTAGTATTGGTTCTAGTGTAACCAACATAATTTATGTCGGTGCGAATATAAAACAAACGGCAAACGATTTTTTTTATCTTGAAATAAACCTCGACAAAGCCTGTACAAGTAAAAATTATGTGAATGACTTCCTTTCTTACAAAGTAAGAAATGAGGTCGTACCACAATTCTTTATCATACCCAGACATACGTAAAAATACACTGTTATCAATTTGTTCAACAATGTAGGTATATTAGTACGTAACAACAACGATAAAGACAATAACAACCAAATCATTACTTTGGAATAAGTTTAGCAACTAAGTTTTAGTTTAGGTATTTTCTTTGCGGTCCTAAAAGGTCATCATTGAGCGACCTTGGTAGAGATATGTTCCAATTGTTTCTTTAATCCCTGGCAAGCAGAGTCTACGCATGGTCACTAAAAGATAATACATATACCTTTTCAATGGTCGTGTGAAGACTTTCAGCAGTTTACACATTAATTAATATAAAAATATATGCAATAAAGTCTATCTGACCTTGATGAAATCCACAAAGATAAATAAATATTCTTATCACGCGATTTAAAATACAAACAATAACACGATTTTACCATTATCTTTTCGATAAGCAATTCCGAAACATTACAAAAAAAATCCTTTTTTTAGAACCGGTGAGCAAGGAATGATCTTCAGGGAGTTGGTGGAAGACCTCGACCCGTCTATCGATCCGAACACAGTATTCTCATGGTTCCATCCCAATTGTACCAAAAGCGAGGCAGTTGATATGCTCGTAAAGGCCGGGCCGGGGAGCTTCCTCGTGCGACCTTCGGACAACTCCCCTGGGGACTACTCCCTGTTCTTCCACATCAACAATCAGATCCAAAGGTTCAGGATCGAGAAGAAAGGCGTCAGGTACCTGATGGGTGGGCGCACCTTCGAGTGTTTGGACGCGGTGATAAATAGATACAGGAAGGAGCAGATTGTAGAAGGACATACTTTGGGACAGCCGGTAAGAGTTTGAGATTTAATTTATCTCTAACGTTATAATGATATCACATCAAAATTTTCGGATAAAAATAGTTAGTTTATTTTCATTTCACTTTTGATTGATTGTCATCTTTGTCAACAATTATTTTCCCTACAGCTTATAGCGGAGGGGCATGTGATCGAGCCACAACAGAACGCCACAGGCGCCGCCGCCGAGAAAATATATGCGACATTGCGCGAGTGCAGAGACCAAATCGGCCTTAAAAAGATGAAGGGCATAAAGCACCAAGGTTACCTCAACAAGAAATCTGACAAAGCTGCCAAAAAATGGAAGGCCTTATACTTCGTTCTCCTTCAAGAAGGAACCGATACGCATCTCTATTTTTACGATTCGCCGAAACGCACGAAGCCGAAGGGACTCATCGACTTATCATGCGCATATCTTTATCAGGTACCTACTTTCGCAATAATTGGCTTATTGTTCAAGCGAATGGTGTATTTTAGCGTATTGAATGCTTTTGTTACGGTTATGGTTGTCATAAATTTGTAGGACGGATGGCGTCTGGCCGTTTTCGACATTAGCATTATTGTACTTTAGATGTGGTCTACTTCATTGTTTGTGGTTCGTGGTCGAGTTGAAATAGCTCGAACAATGTTGTTACAAATTAAAACGGTAGAAACGGAAGGAGATAACTTCACTTCCTTCGAATTGATAAAAAATATGTTAATTGAAGTGCTAAAGAAAAATGGTTTAAAATGAAAATAAAATTCTCTTGCCATTTTGTCGTCTTTCTGTGGATAAACAAAACCTTTTTAAGTATCAGTATTCATTAAAATCTTTTTAAGCCCCTACAAAACCTTTTGATATGAACTAGGGTAGGGCTCAAAACTTTACGCATAGTTTCTGGCTCGACTGCTCCAAAGGGAAGATTTTCAGCATAGCTATGTCTGAGGAATCACAAGAAAAAAAAAGAAAGAAGGTTGTGATTGTGCTATAATCCGTAGGTTGCTTGCGCGATTAAGCATTTTTTTATGTTTGGACATACATACATATAATCACGTCTCGCGGTGTAGACAAAGCCAACATTCTTGAAAAGACTGATAGGCCACATTCAGCTGTTTAGCTTAATGACTGAATCGAGATTCAAATAGTGTCAGGTTGTTAGCCCATCGCCTAAAAGAAGAATCCCAAGTTTATAAGCCTATCCCTTAGTCGCCTTTTACGACATACATGAGATGGAGTGATCTTTTTTTTTCTTTATTGGTGCCGGGTCTACACGGCACTGTTTCTATTTGTTTGTGGTCCTTTATAAATAGGAATCTGACGAGCGAAGTTTATGATAAAAAATACACTGCTTCCAGGTACACGAGTCACTATGGGAGCGCGAATTTTGCTTCCAGCTAGTAGAGCGCGCATTACCGTGTCTGTCCACTCACACGTTCCTGGCGGCCAACAGTGCGGCGGAGGAACGCGCCTGGCTCGAAGCTCTGCGGCCCTTGTGCGTGCCGCAGCAGGCGAGGCATCAGTGCAAGGTCAGTGTTGTACTTTATTAGAGTTGTTGCTATAAGTTATTATCTTTTGTTTTTAATATTGAATAGCACGTTCTTTCGAGGAACGTTAATAATGATAATTCATCTAAGTTAGTGTTCAACATACAATCTACTAAGCGTAATTACTAGGTACTACTCGTAGCTGAAATTTTTTTGGGACGTATATGGCAGCACTAAGAAAAAAAAAATAATGGAGTGCCATAAAACGGGAACGATGTTCTGTCTGCGCGACAGACGCTACTAAGAAATAAATTCTGTAATTATAATTATCAAATTAATTGTTTTCCAAACAAGATTGTACATTAGTCTGCACCTTGCGCAGGTGCCCCGCGTGGTGTGGCTGCGCGCGCTGCGCGTGCGCTGCCTGACGGCGCACCGGCTGCCCGCGCGCCTGGCGCCGCGCCCGCACCTGCGCCTGGCGCTGGGCGCCGCGCCCGTGGCGCGCACGCGCGCGCGGCCCTCGCCCGACCCGCACTGGGACGACGAGTTTGTGTTCGAGTGAGTACTGCTTACTTACTGCACCAGCCACCCATCCGCAGTCTTCTGGCGTAAGTCCACGATGCGATCTTAATTCTGGAGCCCGAAGTCCGCCTGTTTGAACGAGCTTACAGTGGGCAAATTTGGTTTTACACGAAACAACTACTGTTTGATCTCCGTAAACGTACTTTACTCATATAAGATACATACATATAATCACGCCTCGCTGGGTAAACAAAGCCAACAGTTTGGCTTAATGGTGGAATCGAGATTCAAATAGTACCAGTTTGCTAGCTCATCGACTTCGACTAAAACCACATTCAATAGAATTTCTTTTTCATCTTCTATATAATTTCGCTTTAAGTTTTTTTAACCCTTCACTTATTTTATTGCAGTGACGTACCTCCAGATGTAACTTCTTTCACCATCACTGTTCACAATACGGGGAAACGTGGCAAAGAATCAGAGGTTGGTATATATATTATTCTTTCAAGTTTTTTTTGTACTACTATTATGCGATAAGTTTTCAAATGTACACTTTGAAATCGTGTGCAACTTGAAACAATAACCCAACGAATGTATGTACAAACATAAATCTTTGTCTGCAGGTGGCAGAGTTGACAATTGAACTGGCAAATCTGGCCAACGGTGAAGAGAGTGAAGAATGGTATCCACTGGCCGGCATGACGCCGATAGGAGAGTGGGGATCGCTCAGATTACGTATAAGGTAAAACATACTCAGGATGTCAGATTTAATTATATTTTTAAAACTTACTGAGTTAGATCAGATACAATTAATGATAGCAAACAAATAAAAAAGTATACATCTATTACGTCTTTATCCCTTATGGGGTAGACAAAGCGAAGAGTCTTTGAAATGTCTATGACCACATGCAGCTATATGGCTTAATGTTGAAACCGTAACAAAAATCAGATATAAAATATTGAAAAAGTACCATATCCTTGCGTAAGCATTGCAAATTTGACTAGGAATCCATTGATAAAAAGAAAGAATAAAAGACGTATAAGATTGACGCGGCCGCTCGGTTCTCGAATGTATACGAAGGGGAATAATTTTTGACATTTTGGCAGGTATATGCAAGAGTTGGTGATGCCGCGCGAGGAATACAATCCATTACGTCAATTACTATTGGAACCCGGTTTGCCCGCCGTAAAAGCCTTAGCCGAGATGTGTAGGACTGATAGGCAACCACTTGCCACTTGTAAGTATTAGATACATGGTTTTTTTCTTCAGGTAAACCAGACCTATTTGGTTCCGTTGTCCTGGTGTTATTTTTTTTGTTTAGCTAGACAGTTTTCAATTTCGCAGTTAAAATTTGACATATTTGTCTGAATCTGAAATCAGAAGAAAATAATTATCTTGTCGGGTCCTTTGAGCCTCGAAGGACCTGACAAGATAATTATTTAAAATGTTTCCCGCCCTGGCAATAGAAGCAAAGACTAGTCATTTCCGTACAAAGATGTAATAAAAAAACATTGATTAAGGTTAAAAAAAAATTATCAAGTCTTTTGAGTCAAGAATTTGAATGTTCCATTATTATAATTGAAAACATTGACAATTAAGTTACTCTCGCTGCAGCGATCCTCCACGCGTTCACTCAGTGCGGGCGCGCCAGGACATAACATTGTGAAACGCAGTCAAGAATTTGAATGTTCCATCACTATCACTACATAGTATAAAACGAAGTCGCTATTTTAGTCTGTTTGTCTGTATGCTTAAATCTTTAAAATTACGCAACGGATTTTGATGCGGTTTTTTTGTAACAGGTAGAGTGATTCAAGAGGAAAGTTTTTATGTATAATAACATTTATAATTTTGCACCCGTGCGAAGCCGGGGCGGGTCGCGGGTTTCATTATATATGGCGCACACACAGCCTCACATCTTCCCCACACACACTTACACACACACACACATCACACGCACAGATACACACCACACTCACTCACCTTTTCAATAATTTAAGCTCCTAACCATTTTTATTTTAAGTAATAAATATCAGTTAGGCCTACTGTTAACACCTTTGTTATTCTTTTTGGTTTGTATAATTACGCGTTTGCAAATTAATCACACCAGACTCACTACTCCCTAAAATACAGGTTCGTTCCTAGCTTAGGGAGCAGAGAATTATAATTCCTATGCATACAAATTTTTTTGTCTAATATTGTCTTGCTGTAAGTTGAATTTGAATTTGAATAAATAAATTTATTATTATTATTATTAATTGTAAACGTTGACAACTAACTTACTCTCCCTGCAGCGATCCTCCACGCGTTCACGGAGTGCGGGCGCGGCGCGGAGCTGGCGCGCGAGCTGGCGGCGGCGGAGGTGGCGCGCGAGGCCGACCACCGCGCCATGTTCCGCGCGGCCTCGCTGGCCACGGCCGTCGTCGACGAGTTCATGCAGGCGCAGTGCAAGCCCTTCCTGCAGGTACGCTGTCGCTAGAGGCCGCCACTAGAACCATATTTGAAAACTACCGCGGTGAAACTTTCACATTCACTCAATTGAAGGTCAAAATTTCATTAAAGTGGCTAATATTAAAATAAAATACAATATAACCACTTTTTAGTAATCTAAATAGATAAATGTTTACCTTATTTACTTTGAGAACGTACAAGCCGTGTGTCCCGGCACCAATAGAAAAAAGAATAGGACCACTCCATCTATTTCCCATGGAAGTCGTAAAAGGCGACTAAGGGATAGGCTTATAAACTTGGGATTCTTCTTTTAGGCGATGGGCTAACAACCTGTCACTATTTGAATCGCAATTCTATTTTAAATCCAAATAGCTGAACATGGCCTATAAGTCTTTACAAGACTGTTGGCTATGTCTACCTCGCTTGGGATATAGACGTGATTATATGTATGTATGTAGTACATACAAAAACATAATTTCATATAGTCACGTCTATATCCCTTGCGGGGTAGACATAGCCAACAGTCTTGAAAAGACTAATAGGTATTGTTCAGCTTTTTGGTTTGATGATAGAATTGAGAACATTTGTATATCCTCACGACATTAATAAAAATGGTATTTGGATTTAAGGCCGCCATATCGGAAACGATCCAGAAGTTGATCGACTCAAAGCAATCAGCGGAATTGAACCCCACCAAGATGGACTCGCCCGACGACGCCTGCAACAATGCTGAATTCTTACTCATGGTTCTCGATCAGGTATGAAATGTATTTTTTTTTTAATTTGAGATATAACCAAAAATAAAAGATTTTAGAAACAGTATCTACGAGGTTTGTGCATTTTCAGATATTTATCATAATATAAGGCAGATGATAAGGTCTATACCTAACGACAAAATTCATGCGAATGTGGCGCCTCTCCCCAAACAATAGAACACCTGTTTTTCTGCACCCTATGGTGAAAAAAAAAACAGGTGCATTTATTTGTTGACTGATGACGATCGCGATGATGATGCTGACGTTTTGGTTGCGTTGTTCAGATAACGCTGTCGATCTTCACGTCGCCGGAAGCGTGTCCGCGGCCGGTGCGGTACCTGTGCGGCTGTCTGCAGCGCGCCGCCGTCGCCAAGTGGCCTAACGAGAGATTTGTCCGCACCAGGGTCGTATCCGGTAATATTATATTTTTTTTTAAAACAAAGTTTTGTAAAAATAGAAGTATATTTGGTTTAAGTGGTTTTGAACGGCTGTGTTATTTTAAATTTTTGTGTTTATTTTTTTATTGTTTTATGCAATGCTTTTATTTCCTTACCAGCCAGTGTCGTTGACTGTATGTTTGAAGAAACTTCAATGGACTTTCGATCGATTCGTCGGATAAATTTCAAAAACCGTCTTCTGAGATGTAACAAACACTTTTCTGAAAACCGCATCAAAATCGGTTCAGCGAAACTCGGTATAATTGCGGACAACAATATATACATATCGGTCAAATTAAGAACCATCTTTTTATTGTAGGTGGTTAAAAAGAAACTTAACTAGCCATCTATTGGCTAGTAGCCGGTAAAACAGAGCCCACTAATACAAGTTAATACTCGTTTATTGCAGGCTTCATCTTCCTCCGGCTGATCTGCCCGGCGCTGATCTCCCCGCGGGCGTGGGGTCTGGTGACGTCCTCGCCGCCGCCGCACGCGCAGCGCTCGCTGCTCATGGTGGCCAAGTGTCTGCAGAACCTCGCCAACCTCGTCGAGTTCGGAGCCAAGGTGACATTCATACCAATAATAATAAAGTAAAAATGAGTTTGTCTGTCTTTCACGTCAAAAACACTGAAGCGATCTCCATGAAATTTTGCATAAATATAGTGACGGGTATGTCTTTCCTAGTCAGAATGTCATGGCGCAGAAATATAAGAAGATCGTACGTGACGTAATAAAAGGAGAGATAGTGTGGACCACGGAGAAGGACTTATCATATGGTACTTATGGTAATTTATACGTGGACGGAGTCGTGTGCGAAAGCTAGTTTGTATATCACAGAACATCCCTTTGTTTATAGGTACGAGTATAACAGAACAGACAGACTGAAAGCCAAAGTCAATTAAAATTCATGATGGTTTTTAGTACAACTGAAAAGAGGTGTAATAAAAACTGATATTGATTTTTTCAGGAGCCTTATATGGAGGTTGTGAACCCATTCATTCTTAAGAACAAGGAACGCATGGTGGTGTTTTTGGATCAACTAAGCTCTGTGCCCGACCCCGGCAACGCACCGCATAATTCAAATAATAACTTTGATATTGGTGAGTAGTCTACAAAAAATGTCTTTTTGTATGTTCAGTCACATGTTTGTGTGTATGACATATGCCAGAATGTAGATCCTGATCATAAATACAAATAGATTGCCCAATTTTACAAATTTATCGCAGTTTATCCTAGATTTATTTTAAATTTCTGAAATTGGCGGTAAAAATCTACTCATTTATTTAGGAAATATAACTTTTCACATAAAAACCTATGTTCAATCCCTGTTCAGCGAAAGAACTGGCGACCCTCCACCACATTTGCGTGTCGCACCTCACCGAGCTACAGGGCCTGGGGAAGAGCCAGCCGGCCATCAGGAAACTGGTGACTGTCACCGAGATGCTCACCAAACACAAGCACAAGTACCTCGAGATGATCAGATAGGACACAGGTGAGAAATGACTACCTCCTTCATCTTCGTCCTGGGCTTAGCCCTCCTCCTCCTCCTCCCATCCTCACCTATCTGGGGAGGAGCTCGGGCTGAGCATTGATTAATACTCAAATTAATATACATTACTCAGAAAATGATTCATTGGTATAAGGTCTAGGTAGGATTTGAACATGTGCCCTCTACGCGCATCACATTCGACAATCGATGCTCTTATTATAGACCTGTAGGTCTAAGGAACAAACACTATTGGCAGTCGCCATGTGATGTTGGGAATAATATAAACATCTATACAGGTTAAATTGTTATAAGATGTCATTGATACGATCGTTCTTATATAAGGACCTGGCCAAAAAATACTCAGCCATCAGGACTGAAGACATTTACCGAGATGCTCACCAAACACAAGTACAAGTTTGTTAAACTATAATTCTCCTGGTGTTAGTCCCAGTTACATTTTCACCTTAAATCCTATTTTAATCCTATAATCCTAGATTGGGTAAGTCAGGGTAAGAAGCGAGAAGCGTTATCTAAAGAAAAAATCAAAACAGACCTTTTTTTAATATTAGGTGTACTTGTTTCAGGGTAATGTGCTTCGTAGACAAGCGGTAGAGTTAGTCATAAGTCCTCCGGCTTAGGATAAGACACTATACCTTAGTCGTATACGCATAGTCATTGTTAGCTTTAGCCATTATTTAGCATTATATTAATAAGCATTTTATATTTTCCATTCATTTGTGGGCTTCCTTGTGCCAAAGTTTTGGGCTTAATCAGCTTACAAGAAGCGAAATGTAGTAGAACTGCTGTCACCAAAATAAAGATATACTTACCGATAAGACTTACTTGTTTTAAAGGAGTTATAAACATTCTATACGACATCTTATTCAAGCCTCTTTGTTTTGGTGTACTGCAGACTTTAAGTTTGTAAGTTTGATTTATATTTAAAATTATTTTGATATGACTTACTTTTTTGTATTTGTACACCTTGTGTAAGGCCTCTGTTTACGAATTAAGTAGCATTTATTTGCGTATTAATATAGCTCTCTATATTAGAATTAAATATTTATTACTTTTATTTCCAACCAAGGCTACATCTGAATTTTTACACGTTAACTGAAATCGATGAGATGTGTAAACTTAAGTCAAAATAAGAAAATAATTGCACTAATTTATCTTTTCATTACCTTGAAAAACCTTTTATAAAATAAGCAACCGCAAAATTAACATTGTTTTTTTTAAATTGAGTATCTTGAAGTGATCATCAATCAATCAAATGAAATAATCGTTCAATACTTACGTATGATCGATCTTATTTAGAATTTATATTCAAGTATTATATACATAAGTAATGCATTATTAGCATTAACTCTAGTTGTAGTCTTAGGATAACATTTGACCATCACTCATGAGACACCAAAAATGTACTAGTGAAAGTATGAATGTGATAGTTGTTCGCGTCGTAGGATGGTGTTCTTCGAATTAGACATTTGAATGTGACAATGCACTTACATTTACGCAGTGCACCGTGACTATAATTATTGATTCTCTGTGATAATTATTAATTATTTCTTCTTGAATAATAATTGCATTTTTGTACTGTGATTTTATTGATTTTGAATTGGTATTTACATTTTTCTATTTTTCACTTGTTGCTTTTAAGGCCATGTTGTGCTTGGTGACAGTGGAATAAGCGCTATAATAATCTATTCTGTTTAATGTTGTCACAAATATATAACCAAAACTTGTTTACTATCACCAAGAACTTTTTGGCATATAGTATTTTGAATATACCAGTGGGCCGTTTTGATACATTATCCGAATGAGCCGGAGACGTGTAATCTATGAGCTCCTCTATAAGTACAGTATACCACTTTTGCAATTTATGTACATGTACAAGTTACAATGTACCTGTGCAGAAGTCTATTTTTGGTTTGGCTCGTAAAAATATTTGACCCTTTCAGAGCGCGCCATTTGAACCCGTGAACTGTCCACTATTATAAGCCAGATAGCAGACTATATTTTGTTTTTGGAGTTTATGTTCAATATACTTGCAATAAGGTCGTTATTTTATTGAGTTATGATTTGGTTGATTCGGCGGTAGGCTGCGCTATTCTGCCCCATATTGCCGATGCGTCTCAAAAGTGGTAGTACTTTACCTACAAACAAAGCTTTTATAATGTGGCCCACTGTACTCGTACTATATTGTTTTTGACGTCACTATGATACCTTACTGGGCTGAGCCATTATGTTGTCGTTAAGTTAAAATTCAGATGATATTGTCGCTTGAATATTATACATTGATTTGTCACATTTCTTGCTCAAATGACCGTTTAGTTGTTGGTGGTTCATATTTATAGTGCCATATAACTGTACTTATTTTTATTGTATACCCGGCCTGGCTTTGCACGGTGTCTTTTGAAGATTGTTTTGTATTTTTAACACAAACAGAACAACCTTTTAAAAATTGAATACACCTTCAAAAGAAAAGAAAGCTAAGAAAAAGAGGCGGGCGGCGGGTCAGGGTGACTTTGTGTTTTACTGTGTCGTGATAAATGTCAGTTATACATCACAATTTTTTTAAGAACATTTAAGCTTGAGCCTTTTTTGTCTTTGGTTAAAGATTTTTGGAACTTCATGGTATTTTATAATTTAAATAGAAGCATGGCATTGTATGCTTTGTTGATTGCGATGTTTTTTTGGTTTACTCATAGCATTGATTTATACAAATAATTTAATCAGCACTATTATTTATTTACCAAATCCATGATAACTTCTTAAAATATAAACTGATCATACAGACTGCCATAGACTACGAACTAGTAGAGAACATCAAAGCATCGAATTCAGAACATTCATATTTATTTGCCTAGAGTTAGCTTGTAGGCGTTGTGAATGTGTCGCGCCGTATTTAAGTGAATTATTTAGCTTATGATAGGGACAATGTCTAGACTGATTTACGCTCCAATTAGATGTGGTAGTAATTATTAAAGTAATGCACTAGATTTTCCAAGAAATTGTAACAAAAGGTGATAATATTGCAATATTTCGGCCCAATCGATATGAAAATTTTTGATACTAAATTTGGAGATAAACCATTAGAAAAAACAAAATATTGACCTGTTAAATTTTTGAAACGTTTTACACACTGTTTTATTTTTATTATTAAAGAAAGTAAGTATTGAATTACAGCATTGGGAATTGTAATATTTAGCACACATGCTCAGTTAACTGCCACATTATTATGATTAAATTTTAATAACAAATTTACTTGAATTTTAGAGGACATTGCAATA
The DNA here is from genome assembly GCF_032362555.1 of Amyelois transitella. Taxonomy (NCBI): domain Eukaryota; kingdom Metazoa; phylum Arthropoda; class Insecta; order Lepidoptera; family Pyralidae; genus Amyelois; species Amyelois transitella. The sequence continues at coordinate 5,788,759 of NC_083519.1, read as the reverse complement.
TTTTACTATAATGTGCACAAATCTACTCAACTGCACTTGTTGACGTCTGCATACAAAGCAGAACTATAATATTGCTCTCTTTTCAACTTTGTTAGAGTAAAAGTTATTTGTTCCGATATGATAAGAAATAATTAGCATTATACTAGATTTTGTGACTGTTTTGTAATCTCTTTATATTCTATCCCTTAGTGTGTACTGTTTTCTATTAAATTTTTATCTGTGCTAGAAATCCAGTCTCATATAAAATAAAATATAGAAATTATACTTTTGGTTTTATTAAAATCATTTATTGAACTTAAATTTCATTTTATATCATTAACTGTAAACAAGAATGAAGTTAATAACAAGCTACACATTCAGTACAGCACAGCTAGAAAATGGGCTGCGTATCATGTATGATCAACTTGCTTGATGTTAGCCCTTGTTGCACCCCCTATTTTCTGGAGAGGAACCGAGATATGTTTACGGCATATAAGTCAATGTTTATGACCAAAATTTTGGACTGGTAAGTTAAGGTTTTAACCAATATTTGATCAACCAATTTTATGTTTATTTATACATGTAGGTATAACAGGATTTAATTTCCCTCACTTTAAGGAATTAATTTACAAATTTTCGTAAACAATAAAAGAATCTCAATAATTTATATGACTGTATATAATTCTCTTAAAATAATGACAATGTTAAAACAATCAAACTTACTTATAACTTATGTAAGGAATAATATTGAGAATGCCATTATAATACAACAGACTGCTACATAAGGAGATTTTCTTTCACCAATCCTGGCACATTTCCAGAATGTTCCCATCAATCTGAAACACAAATTTTTACTACTTAGCAGAGCTGACATTTTGCAGAGTTGCAGTTCTCCAAACTAGGCAAAAACTATAGTCATTATCCATGAAGAACTTTAGCATAGAGGTAAACTTGATAAATTTTTAAATTAGGGATAGCTTTTTCACATGAAATTTCAAGAAGTGAAATCCCAAGTAGCTTGAGATAAAAAGAAAATTGATCTTTCAATGCCTAACAACTAGAGGTCAAGGTCAAAGATTTCAATAGTATAAGACCATGCCTTTATGGGTAAAAAGAGCCAACAGTTATGAAAAGACAAAGGTAACATTCAGCTGTATGGTCCAATAAAATAATTGATATTTAAATAGTAACAGGTTGCTAGGCTATCGTCTAAAATAATTCCAAGTTTATAAGCCTATGATTGAATTTTACAATCTGCATGGGAAAAGAAGCAGCTGTCACACATTACGTTTTTCTTCACGCCAGATGAGAAGGGAAGCTTGCAGATGAATGTATACCTGATTCTTTCAGTCGCCTTTTACAACATCTATGAGAAAGAGATTGAGTGATTCTATTCTAAAGTGCCGGGAACACGAAGGCATTTTAGTAATATACTTAGTTAACTTTACCTAACGAAAACTTACCCGGTTTTATTACGATCCATAATGCTAGGGAAAAATGATCTTAAATATGCACAGGTGCATATTAAAAGTAAAATAACTGATAGCAAACTTTGAAAATTGAATATTGCACTCTGAAACAATAAATTTAAATTTTTATAACACACACTATACAAATAGAAACCTTTGGAACAAACAATTATAATCTGTAACGATATGTAATGCTTTTACCATTTCTGCATTCACTTTGTATGCCTTTTTAGTGAAAAAATAATGGAAAAGGAAAGAAATCTGAATATATTTCTCCAAATGAAAACAAATCAAAATTATGTACACATCAGCTGACACTCATAATGTCAAAATGACCCTACTGACGTATATATGACATTGACGGTTTAAAAATCAAGTACCAATCTGTGACCTGTGTACGTACAATTCAAAACACTTCTGACCACATATTAACAGAAGCTCGGTTAAAAAAAACTTAACGAAAACAAAGCTAGCCAAAATTAAGTTATCAAAAGAACTTAATTCAAGTGACTCGTAAACAATTTCACAAAAAAAATCATCGACTGGTTCATCGAATATTGCTGTCACTGTCTTAACTGTCAGTCGAGTGTCAAATCACAAGAAAGGGGACTGATTTGGAGTAAAAAATACACAATAAGTTTTTGTACTGATTTTAAGAGAATTACGTTTTGTGGTATAAGAATTCATAACTTTTATATCATAATGGATGAAGACAAATTTGCTCTTGTTGAAAAAATCTTATTGGACGTGGATAATATCATGTCAAAAAATGCTGAGTTGTAAGTGTCTCTTTTTCTTATTTGGTTTATATTCAATTTGATCGCTTTTTAGTGAAAGTTTAATGACTTTCTAAAATTTATATTTCAGATGCGCCTTCGACATAGTTCCTGTAGATACCAATTTTCGGAATAAATCTCCTGTCCTACATTTGGAAAACTGCTTAGGGTTGGAGTCTTGGTGTGTGAAACATGTATACATGTATTGTTATTCAGAAATTATGGATAAGTTTTTCGCAAAGTCTAAACGAAAAGCGCTAAAAATATCAGCAGTCAATTCTGATAGAATTGCAAGACTCCTAAACTTAACTTTGTTGATAAATCCTGAATTAACTTCTTTTTGGAATAAAAGGCGTGATATGGTACTTAAATCGTTTCTAGACAAAGGGTCAGAATTACTGTTCACAAAGTTGGCATTGTCTCGGAAACCAAAGTGTAATGATGCTTTTGCGTATAGACGTTGGCTGTTGGAGCTCATTCTGGAAGGTTTGTAAATAAAGTATTTCAAATAGGTTCTCAATAAAAAACATTGAGCATTCTAACATATTTACACAAATAACCCTTATATGAGATAACCAATGGTCACAAGACTAGAAGCATAAATTAGTCATAGATATGGTATAACATACATATATAAATTATGCCTCTTTCCTGGAGAGGTAGGCAGAGAACTCATCTTTCCACTTGCCACAATCCCTGCATACTACTTTTGCTTCATTCACATTCATAACTCTTCATGTAAGCTCATTGGTTTTGGGTAGTCTTGACCTGACCTTTGCTAGAATGTCTCAGATTTGATCAAGGTACGTTCATCTAGGCCTTCCCACTCCCACAGTCCCATTCATATTCCCTTTGTATATTTGTTTGGTCAACCTGCTTTCATTCATCCTATTGACCGACCGGTTTGGTCATGTCGAGAGGATGAATGAAAGCATAGGATTCTTATTCTTTCACATCACAACATTCTTTTTTTGCTGTTCCTTATCCTGTTTTTCAAATAAACACCATTCATACTGGTGAACGCTCTCATTTCCACACATTTATTTTACTGTCATGCTTTTCCTGTCACACCGAACTATCACTCTCATACATTAGTGCTGGAACCAACATGCCCTTATTCACTGCCAAGCGAGCCTTTTTGGACAACTTCTGACTGCTCATGCAATTTATGATCTAAAGATGTGATAATTAATATCAATAAAATGTTCTATTTAAATTTTCCAGATGGTTTAAGAACAAACTATTTACAATCATTAGTAAATGAAGAGCTTCATATTTGTGAACTTGCTGCGGAGAATAGTCCCAACAACTACCACAGTTGGAACCATCGGATATGGCTGATAAATAGACTCAGTACAGTGAAGCATTTTGACCTCAATTTACAATACATGAAGGAGTATGAGTATTCAGAAAGGTGGTCGTCCAAACATGTTTCTGATTATAGCTGTTTCCATTACAGGCAGTTCTGTATTAAAAATATTTTCTCTATTAACAATGAAAGCTGGAAAAACCTATATAAAAGTATAAATCAAGACCTAAGAAAAAGTTTTGTCCAAGTTTTGATTATGAATTTCCCAAAAGATGTCAAAATCCAAGCATCACAAGAAGACTTGGTTTCTTATTCGGAGAAAAATTTAATTAATCTCTTATTAAGTTATACAGTTAAAAACTGCAGTTGTACAGTAGATGATGTCTTAGTGTGTAGAAAACTAGAGTTATTATTCAATGAATTAGTGTTGAATAATGAATTGTTAAAGTTTTACAAATATCACGAGACATTGTGGTATCACAGACGTTTTGTGATTCATGAAATTGTTGCAATAATGTATATTTATTTTGGTGTGGTTCGGCAGAATGGAGTGCTAGTCAAGAATAGTTGCAAAATATGCAATGTTGATGATTTAAGACAGAAACAAGCCAAAATTGTGAAGTATGACAGTAATCGTATTTACTCTAGCGTGTTGTTCAATGTTTTGGCATGCCATGAAAAAAAGTTTGTTGAGGAAAGACGAAATGATGGAGACAACTATGCAGATCGTCATGAAAAGTATCTTAAGTTTGTTGAAGGTTTTAATTGTGTGATGTGAAGAGGGAAAAAGACAAAATATGCCATAATTACAGACTTAAACCTAATCATAGTTCTTTTATATGATATTTGTACTACAATAAATTTTAATGACAAAAGTATTTAATGAAAAGTCTGCATGTGTAAATTCCTGCATAGCCTTTCTTTTTTAATTAATTGGATTTGAGTTAATGGATTGTGAAAATCTGTGATGTTTCGAATTAGAACTTAGTGTTGTAACTGTTTGTTTCTAAGGAGTGGACTGTGTAATGTAGGAATATGTAAATAGATATTACAAAGTAATCACAAAATAATGAAAGTTTTTATAAATTGATGAATTAGATTTTTTTGTTGAGTTTGTACATTTTTTATTATATAAGGTGAAGCAAGCTATATTTTCTACATATATTATATGTATTGATTATGTCACATCACAATACTATAAATTAGACATTTAATGAATTGTGGCGTGGCCACTAGCCATAGATTTCATAATAGTACTTTAGAATGGGCACTACACACCTTTGCCGATCTATACTTATATTATAAAGAGGTAAGCCCTTGTGACATGAATGTTTGAGGCGGGTAATCTCCGAAGTTATTGAACCAATTCGAGAATTCACCATTAGACAGGTACATTATACGAGATTGCTATAGAGCATATTTGTTTAAAATAAATTAGTTTTTAGGTGTGATGAAATAAATAACTGTATGTACTGTGTATGTAAATGTTACTAATGTGTATTGAACAGACATATCATCATCACATCATCATTATCGAGTCAGCAAACTGAAGGAGCAATGGGCAGGCCACATTTCGCGAAGAGCTGATGGCTGATGCGGCCGAAAGTCCTCTGAGTGGATGTGGTATCCACTCAGACTCTACTAGCGTTGGACGGCCTCCTCCGAGATGGAGCGATGATCTGATGAAGTCCACGTGCCACGTTGGATGTAGGTCGCCTCGAACACAGCAAGTTGGAAGTCATTGGCGGAGGTTTCTGTACAGCAGTGTTCGTCCTACGGCTGAAAAGATGATGGCGATGATTATGTATGGTTCCTGGCACTTTAGGATCAGCTGATCTTTTTTTCTTGGATATTGTAAGCCAAGAATAAGCATCATGGTCCTAGCCGGATTAAGTTTCCTTATAACAGATGTCAGATGAGAGTATCTTCGTATAATTTGGCTATTACAATGTAAGGGTTTGGGTTGCGCCATATAACTTAAACCCTAACCAGCCTTCGAATCTCCGGAAATTTATGAAGCTTAAAAAAATACTATCATTGTTATCGTTAGTCAAATTTGGAGTAAAGTAATCAAGGCCAAAAGTGTGCGGGACACTAAAGCCTTGGTTCCTCTCAGACTGCGGAAATCGCCAGAAGAATGAGGGCCCGTACTGTATGTTACTTCTTTATTAATAATTTTTGTTTGTTTATAATTGTTATTTTGTTTGATTAAAAGACATTTTACACATTTTTTTTGGATTCTTTTATTTTATTGAAAACCTAAAATTTTAAACATTTATTGATGATGCAACAGTGAGTGTGCAAAAATATTCTTACCTACTCGTAGGGACCCGCCCTGAACCTTCCTCTTGAATCCTATCTATAAAAAAACCTTCCATTAAAATCCGTTGTGTAGTTTTAAAGATCTCAGCATACATACAGACTTAAAGACAGACGCGGGAAGCGGTTTTGCTTTATACTATGTAGTGATGTTTTCGTTTAAAGATAACTAAGTGGACATTAAATTTTCAATTAATTTTATAGCAGTATCTGTGAGAAAGGAGATTTATGTAACCGGAACGTTTGACACTATTCTGTTGAAAATAATGCTACGCTACAACGCCTACGGGCTACGTCTCCCGCTCCCGCCCGACGCTACGACGCTGTAGCGTTTCGTAGCTTTAATTTGGCGTGCTACGTGCTACGAGTATTTCGTAGTACTAGCATTGGGACTATTTACTTCAAAATCAAATGTAAATTGCAAGACCTGAATTCTAGACGAATTATTTTATTACTATTTAAGAATTTATGTATAACACAAATTATATTAAAATGAAACTATTTAGATATGAAACTATTTTAGATGTAGGCATACGTAATAATGTCGCAAATCTGATATCAAAGCAAAATTATAAAAGAGAGCCTAGATTTCTGCACGGATGACATATAAATAAGTTTCTTGTTTTAAGTAATTACTTCTGAGAAACAATGAAAGCAACTACTTTTTATATTGCAATGAACGCGTACGAGGATAAGCCATTACAAGGTTGCAAACTCGTACTCGTAACACGTAAGTACATAAAACGCACGTAGCAGCTGAGGTACATAACAGGTGCATACGCATTACGCATCGACACGGGCTCTAGATGTGGGTCAGGAGGTACCCCCTTCTAACTACCTCATTGGCAAAGCGAACGATCAGCCAACGCGAGTAAAAAACAATAGCCTTAATTGGTAAGAAATAGAGTATATTTTTGTTCGTCTGAGATTAAGTTGAATGACATTGTGCGATTTTCCGTGGTTTGTGACGTCATGGCGTCGCGGGCTCGCTCCGATCGATATCGGTTGCCAGATTCGGGCGCCATCGTTCACGTTCGGGCGGTGGTCGCCTCCACCACGTGGGGTTACGCAATAGATGGTACAACTCATTGACAAAGATTATTTGTGTAACGAAGCCATGCTGCGTGCGGACCTCGGACGTCCACGCGCATCGCTGTCACGTAACAATCCTGAACCTTGAAAATGTTTTCTTTATCTGGTTTTTCTTTTTTTTGACGCACATTGCAAAGTCGTGACATGACTCGTAAGTGACAGAAATGGTTGTGATAATACAAGACACTAGAACAACAAGCGAAATAAATCTTGTCCTCATACCAAAATCGTATGAGGACTAGATTTATTTTGTGCTGTTTTGTATGGTTTACTCTTAGGGTGCAATAAAGAGTTTTATCTATCAATCTATCAAAATCATTATACCATATAACTTCATAATTGAAAGAAATACATCATCAGTTCAGAATTAGTCTCACAATACACGTATAAGTGCTGTTTCTGTACTGTAACATTTTCCACACTCGCACGAAATGCAGCGGAAATGAGGAAAACTTGACAAAAGCTCGCCCATAATTGTCATGCAGCCAGCGTCCTCACGAGAGGATAGTTAAAATGCAAAGTTCGCTTCGTTTTAGGCCTCCACCATGGATTTAGAGAAAAGTAGCAGAATCTCATAATAATGGAAAATTTATTAAAAAATCTACTGTAAATTATTATTTTAAAGACATATTAGAAACTAATCACTAATATACATATGTACATAGGATTCAAAAGCAATGTTTAGCTGAATGGCTCAGTGATAAAATTGATATTGAGAGATAGGGACAGCTCATCGCCTTAAAGAAGAATGCCAAGTTAAGTACTTTAATTGATCTTTACAATCTACTCAGAATGAAAAGCTTTGTAAAGAGTAATACGTTTTTTTTTTCTTTACTACCGGACCAGACTACTTAAAAGTTTAAATTGAACACGAGATTTTGAGAACTCCGTTTCCCGAACCGACCTTCTTACACTCAGAACAACATATAAATATCTATGTATGTGCTCATCTTGTCTCTTGTCTCCAAATTCACTTTTTATTAGCATTTATTGAATTTACACATCGGAGAGAATTTCGTAACATCCAATTTGCAATTTAATTCATATTTTTACATTCGCACTGAGATGTTCGAACATTGACAGTTTATGGAAAGCTTTGTAAAAACAAAAAGTAAAGCTTTTTGAAATACTCTTGAGAAAATTAATATCAAAGACAGATTGCTATAATAATTTTTTTTTCAAAGTCTTCCAAATGTTAAGAGTTTTCAGAACTGAAGCGATTGGGAATTTAATTTTTGTGTAGAGAGCTTTGGGCCACAATACCCAAAAGCCCCAATTAGCGGGTAAGTAGGCACTGAGGTTTAGCAGCAAGCAGCTAGCCGCGACCTATTGTCAGGATTCTTTAGATTGCACAACCAAAATTTTAATAAAACTTCACAGCACGCTCCTAAGGAGTTAGATAACATCGCATACAGCTAATTACACTCCTGATTGGTTTGCAACTGGCCAGCATGGTGCGAACAAACTGCCCGAGGTGCAGGGACGTGTGCATCTTACAAATGAGCAAGCTAACACGCTTATCTGATTAAATTCCTTCGGCGCGGGGGTAATGCAATTTAGAGAATGAGACTAGACTTCAGCCTCACATGTGGGATTTCAACATCTTGAATAGTCCGTTTTTATTTATGCAGAATTGCATCTTAAACCTAAATCTATAACAGAGATCACTTACGCTGGGTCTACAGATTTGGTATTTGACTAGGTGCACTAAGAGAGGATTTCACATAATTCCCATTGGAACGAAATCGAATGTAATATTTATAAAATGTGTATAATTGCTACACACATTTATTTAGTCCTTATTGCTAAGATAACATCTTTCTCAAAATAAAGTAAATAAATTATTAAGGCTTTCTTCTAGAAGACTTTTCAAACTATTTGTCTTGCCCTTTACAAGGTTAGGTAAGTTCATTATAAGAAAATAAAGAACTCGATTAAAGTATCTCGAAAGTTCTCGTCCATCTTCGTAAATCTCTAAAGATTGGTACCAACGCTTCCCAAAACTTTTTATATTTCTTTATTACTTTTGCAGGTAGCGAAATTAATAGGTACCTACTAAAATTCTTCACAATGGCCCTCATTTACAATTCCGTATTGAATCGGTAACAAGAAAATGTAATTAATATCCTGAGATGAAAATCGAAGCTGACATTTGCCAGAACATTATATAAACGACCGCTCGGAGGGAGTTCGACGGCGCTATTCAATACACTCGGCTCTTGACGAACAAAGTACTTACTTATATAATTCTATGAATCTAAACATACAAACATTTAATTACGCGTCTTTCCCAGAGAGTTAGGTAGAGACAACATCTTTCCACTTGCTACGATTCCTGCATACTTTCGCTTCATCCACATTCATGCCACTTTCGTCAGTTCGTCCTGAAATTGAGATAGTTATAGGCGAGAGAGAGTGCCTAAATATATATTTAATAAATATATATTTTTTACGCAATAAGAAGATTTATTTTAATAGAAATTTGTTTTTGATTGATAATGACTTTTCTTGCAATCTTAATTGCATTATATATATACATACGCATATATGACCATATGATCACGCCTTTTTCCAGATAGATAGGCAGACATATCTTTCCACTTTCACGATCTCTGCATACTTACTTCTTTTACTTCAAATCTTATTCCCAATAAAAAGTTCATATACTCGTTATAACTTAAAAACCTTACTCCGTATTTCTTAAAAAAGATAGGCCATTAGCAAGTTTGACGCAAAAATAGCACTGGAAGGTACTGCTCAGACACAAGCTGACCTCGATGTGAGGACGGGGTCGACGGCCACAGCTCGGGGAAGTCGCGATCGTTACCCATCATCAAAACTGCAACACTAAGGACTAGGCCAGTGCAATGATTGCATCAAGTTTAACCGGGTCCGATCGATCCGAGGGTATTTACCTCGCCGGGCGAAAATAATCCGGGTGCCGGTGATGTCAGAGCGGCTGGCACACACGCCGCGGCCACACTCAACTATGTGTACCATTCTCTGTTCTCGCTGAAAGCTGTCTTGAGTGGAATTGATTGCTCAAATAATAAATTGTAATGGTGTTTACTTAGTACAATATACAGTGTTAGATATAGTTTAGTGTGCAAGTATGGAGGAACAAGAGTAATTCGATGGTGGTAGTGTATCGCAGCTTTAGTGATGTGGAAGCGCGGCGGCGGGCGCGTCGTGGCGAGCTAGGGCGCGTGCGCGCGAGCGGTGAGTCTTGCCGGGCGCCAGTCGGTCGCCGGCCGGGAGCAGCCGGGCGCGCGTAGCGAGATATGGCGCCCCGCGCCCGGTGCGGCCGGTGAGGCGCCGGCCCCGCCGACCGCCCCGGGTCGACGGGCCAGCCGGGCAATCGGGCGAACCGCGCCAGCTGCAAATATCGCATCATGTCCTTACTCAGCGTCACAGGTAGTGTTGTGCTTTTCGCGCCAGTTCTGTGGTGTTGCCTTTGTGCTAAGGTTTGAGTTACGCGCCTATTTGTGGTTATGGATGTGTACCGTAGCGTACGGGTTCTTATGCTGGCGCAGGGTTAAGGGTATCTGGTAACGTGGCTTTTAGTAGTATAAATAAATCAGGTTATGAGTAAATTAAATCATTCGTAGTACATTATAAGATACAGTTCACACCGATCTTTTGTAGTAAACTCATGTATGAACATAAAGTTCAAAAATTTGAATGTTCCATCCGATTATGTTTGTTTTGAGATAATAGAATTCAACATGTGTTTTAGAGTTATCGTTTACAGGTACTACCGACCCGCTGGTATTTCAAACAAAGGTCACTCACAGCTTTCTTTACGGCATCAATTTAGTCTGTAACAGCAATTTCTTATCATTTATCATTATAACATGTTTAATGATAGTAATTTTTAATGTAACATTGACTTTTAAGCTGTACCAATGATAGACCTTATCCATAAGAATGATAAGTTTTTAGTAGGAATCATAAAAACATTGCCACAGCAAGAAGGTTTACAGAAGATTTCATTAGTCAGAAAATTACCCTTTTCTTTACCATTCTCTAGTAATCAACGAAATCCTTTTATACCTATCTACACGTCTCTGTAAAGTCTATTCGCGTCCACCAAGCTCCTGTCTTTATAGTTAAGGTCCCTCTGAATGCAAGTAAGCCACGCTTTGAGCCGGCGCATCGTCTCACGCACGCCCTGTACATACATACAACTATTGTAAGGCGGTTCTGCTCCATTTCACGCTGAATATAGGTCGACTTCAACGCCGCCTTTATGGGGAAAATTTCCTTAAATTAATGAGTTTTGTTATTTCTACATACTTCCTTCGCTTCATCCACATTCATAACTCTCTTCATGCAAACTCGGCGGTTTCGGATACTCTTGACCTGACTCTTTACCATCACGTCCTTAATTTGATCATGATACGTTCGTCTAGGCCTTCCCACTCCAACCTTTCCCTCCACACTCTCCTTGTATAGAATATGCTGGCAAATTGAAAAATGTTGAATATGCCTTCCTCCTCCGGCAAATTTTCAATAGCATAGTTTCAATAAAACCATATTTAAAAATACTTTAAACTCACTATTAGACCTCCACCGTCTAATGTGGGCGTCTAACGTTCCAAGTGTACAATAAACTAAATCCGTTAAATCGAACAGCACCCTTTGTTTGCTTTATTTTGCCACTGAACTATATCGCTTAAACTAATATAACATGTGTGACTGCCACGTAGGTGGTCGTGATTCGTACTACGAATAGGATCTCTTTCCCATGGATGTCGAAAAAGGCGACTAAGGGATAGGCTTACAAACTTGGGATACTTTTTTAGGCTTTGGGTTTGCAACCTGTCGCTATTTGAATATCAATTCTATCATTAAGCTAAATAGCTGAATGTGGCCATTCAGTCTTTTCAAGACTGTTGGCTCTGTCTACTCCGTAAGGGATAAAGACGTGACCATATGTATGTATGCGGAAAACGCGTGAAAAGTCGGAAGGCGGACCCCGGGCCTAAACACTCCTGTGGAAGATGCAACCGGGAACACGCAGAGATGAGAGAGAGAATCAATTGAATGACTTTGATTTAATTGATTTAATTTTTAGTTTTAGAAATCTGAATAATATCACAATACCTGCTTATAAAATGCAGAAAATACAATTTAATATTTTAATTATATATATTTTATCATTTTGCCTTTCGAGATACGTGACATTAATCTCTGTTCTAGTTTAAAAAATAATTAAAGTTTAAGACTTAATAAGACTTGCTTATTAGGTATTAAGTGAGCTTATTATTTTGTATTAACATTTTTATAACAATATTATTTAAAATACTATAATTATATTATACATATTTATATATTGTGCGTACAGTACATGCCCGTCACCATTTTTCTATTTCGTCTCCTGTTTCGGGTCTGCTGAAAGAGATTTATTTAGAAATAAGCAGTAACCTACTGCTGTTTCTTGTGTTTATCATTCCTATACCTCTATATTTTATGTGTACATGAATTGGTAAATAAATCTAGGCACAAGTCCTGGTTGCCTCCCATGGGAGAATCTTGGCTAGAGGTTTCCCATACTTGCAAAAAGCCTTTTCATTTATTATGTCACATAATATATTTCGACTAAAATGTCCTGCCCAAAGTGAAACACTTTCATAAAGTAGCATGTTTCTCATGGGATTCAAACAGAAATATACAACCGGATTTTAACACAAACGGTTAGATCACTGAACTACAGGCGTAGTAAATTCTCCTTTACTATAAGTACAATAAAATTATACTTCACAAACTTAGATTTTGAAACGCATCTTTTTGGAAAGGTAGGCAGAGACTACATCTTTTCAATGACCGTTTGCTATCCCCATTCATCAATCTTTTCATGCAAGCTCGTGACATGTTGGCGTGTTGGACAAAATTATCAATTTTGATATTAAAATGAGCTAGTTAAATATTTTGATTCAAAGCTCTCCTCAGAAACCGATTAAAATTACCTTTTCATCTTCGATTTTAAGGTAAACCGTTATTTACAAGTACTGAGTTACTGTTAAAGATAATAAAAATACACTGATCAAACTAAGCAATCAAGTTGAATGTCCTATGTAGAACAGTTGTTTATTTGTATTACGTTCGCTCATGCCGCGATACGGAAATTTGCAAGTGATGCGACGGAGCAATAGGAAATCTAATTCAAACGTCGTAAGGTTGAACTCTTTTTAAAGACCACAAAATTCTATTATCGCACAGTACAAAGCGGTTTTCTATGCGAATAATGTGGGTACAGAAAGCAGGATGTAATAAATGCATTCTATTACGTTAGACGCCTATTAGTATTTGGCATGCCATTTTGTAAGTTAAACTATTTGTATTTTTCTCTTAATACCAATAATCTCGCAAACACTAAAAGGTCACTTCAGCTATATGGCTTAATGATGAAATTGAGATTCAGATACTGACAGTTTGCTAGCCCATCATCTGAAAGACGAATCCCAAGTTTATTAGCCTCACCTTTAGTCGCCTTTTACGATATTAGATACGGGAAAGAGATGGAGTGGTCCTATAGAATGCATTCTATATATGTAAATTGTGAGAAAGAACAGACAGTTATTGGTATTTGACATGCCATTATTTGTACTGCATGTAATTACGAGAATGTTGCGCTATGGGTATATGATGTTTTATTGAGTTTTGTGCGATTATGCAATTAGATTGTCAAGGAACCCTTCGAAAAATAAGGTTTTAGTTATCATAAATGATTAAATATA